>NW_020187364.1:809538-840374 GCF_900000015.1 Plasmopara halstedii | reverse complement strand
ATTTTCTAATTTCTTTTTTTTTAAAAATTTCGAATTTAATATTTTCAAAGAAGGTTTATGGTTATACCAACACTTCACCCTTCTACATGGTTTGGCGACGAGCAGCATTATCCTTTTTTCCTTTGGATCCCGACCGGCAATTTACGGTGATAGTGTAGCGATTACGTTAGCTGGATTGCTGACGTAGCTACTTCTTACACTGATTTTCTGTCTCCAGCAGTAGCTACAGAACAGTGTGGAGTGAAAATCTATCAAACGTGCAAGTATTATATACACAGGATGTCTCCACAAAGATGCGAACCGCACTGGTATACACACTTATTTTTCTTTTTATGACACTGCGCGAAAGTGATCGATCCACAAGCGATAACTCCGCTGGGACATCTGAACCGTTTGCAGATTAGGACATCTTGGCATCCTTGCGAAACACTCAAACGCGCGTCAGTCGCGAATACCGCGTTCTTGTTTAGCCATTGTATTTGGTGGAAGATATCTTTAGATGCAAATATGCCCTGAGGAACAGGCACGGTGTTGTGCCTAGAGCAAAGTATTCGGGAACGACCAAACACTTTTGTCTTCACCCGGCGATACACGGCCCAGCTGACCTCCAAATGGGAACGGATCACAACACGGGTTTCGCCTTTGTGTCCAATATTCATAAGTGAGAAATATTTTGATATCTCCCGTACAACTTGCGACGATGTTCAGCTCGTCGCCATCAGCTCTTGGAGACTAGTTTGATCTACTTTAAGCGCAACGGTCACTCAGACTTTTGCCGAAATCAATATGCCGTGATCACGACTTCAAACTGCTTAAAACAGCTAATTGCGCAGGTGCAAAGATTTAGAAACCTACGCATCCGGATTTAACGCTCATACCTATAGTGAAATAAGCTTAAGATTGTCGCTTTACGAGTGCTTTCTCAGCCCGCAGGTATTACTCTCGAGAAGTAATATCTGCGCTTTATGCAGCAAGGTTGAAAAAAAACCGTACTCGTCATGCTGGATGTACTATGAGTACTGGAAGCTGGCAAAAGTACTTATGAGCGTCAGATTCAGTTCGCGTACTGGGTGAGAAAAACGCCGCCTCACCCGTCTTTATGTATTGCTTGCTAGCTTCGACGAAACAAATATCCGCGTGGATTGTCGTCTCATACTTGGTTTTGCAAGATAAATAAACGACGCGATGACAACCCATCACCTTAAGCTTCTGCTGTTTACGGCCACGCGTGTCTGCATGACCGTATCAGCTATCGACCAAGGATTTGTTTGACCGCATGGTCGATCGCCTCCTGCTTGTGGAAGTGCGCTGCGCCGGGCGACCTTGACTCTTCTCAGAGGGAGATATATATGCGATGATGTCATACCATAAGGGCATGACAGCGAAGTCGGACATTGTGCCCATCACGAGTTTGCAATGAGGAGTTTGCAATGAGGAATTTCTTAGACTTCCTTAAGTAGCGCTAACAGGTCCAGTGTACCCACTAGCCCGTCAAACTCTACATGAAAGTTGCCGAGAACAGAACCGGTGGAGAGTTCCAGCGCGTGTTGGAGGCTAAAACGAGCCCAATCTCGGAGTCGCTCACTGAAACTTGCCATCAAATCTTATGACATGAGAATAGCTGTTATTCAGAGCTGCATCGCTGCTTTGAAGCAGAGGGTAGCGCATTTACAGGGAATGAATGATATGGACGCTGCACGAAGCGGGTTACAACTGACTACCTCGTAGGGAGGAATCTCGTATAAATTCAGTAACCCCACCTAAAGTGCAGGATGAGTTTGTATCTTCTTAAATACTCGGGGTGCAACAAAAACCCTCCTGTTACGACTGTGAACTACTCCATGGGGTGCGGTCGCAATCAAGTCCGACAGATCCCAGACACTGCGTATATGGGAGCGTTGATCGCATTCAGTAAAATCCCTACGACATGTTCATATGTGTTTTTCCCTGACTCTGGCATTGACGGGTTACTTTTGGTAATCTGGACTCTCAGACATAGCATCACGCAGTCTGCGCATGATGCTTAATCTCAAATCTCTGTTCTTGCTTTGAAGTACTGCTGAGATGAACACAGCTCGTTAAATTTTATCGGCGGCCTCTTTTCCGCTAAGACTGAAACCATCCGCGGTGAGTTCAAGGAAACCTGGGGTTTGAAAAAGTTCTTAGAGGAAATCATCAACAATGTAGTCGACGCACTCTGTCGGACAATTTGTATACGGATAGCTAGCGGTTTGCATTTCCAATATAAATGGTGCCGAGATTTTGTGCGACATTTGCTAAACCTTTGCTTTCAAGCACGAATATGATTCAGATAAAATAACTAACAACAAGATATGTTTGCGAAATCGGTTTGTCTGTATCGTTTGCAACAAGATGAGCCATCTTGCGCGGACGGTCCACACATATCACAATACCGGTATAACTGGATGCATTACTTATAAAACGAAGACTTCAATCAATTTCATGATTGCCAGCACTCTATTGGGCCTTGTTGGCTGGCGAAAGATCTTGCCTTTGGCAAATGCCGATTTCAAGCTGAAGTGTCATTTTTAGGGAAGGGAGCAACGGTAATTCTTGAGTCGGCGATGTCGATGTCCTAATTTCATGCACCACAGTTCCGTGAATTTTTGGCAACAACATTGGAAGGAGGTGGTGGTAACGAGGCTTCAAGCCTTCGAAAAGTGACCCACACGGGCGCACATTTACTTTGTAGATGTTGGTCTCCAATTGCAGAGCATACCAGTATGTCGTCTCTCTATCTAGGTGGACACTCAATGGGGTGTCATGTGCCTGGTGTAATATTCTGCACAAGAGGCTCTCATCATGAATGACACGACATGCTGATTGTCATGTGGATCAGTCCTGTAACACGGAAGGCCTTGGAACGAGACGTAGCGGTACAGACGTGCAATCATGTGCTTTGTTAAAGTAGTATTTTGGCTGTCATTGTTTTGCCTTGCTTCCGAAAGCTTTAAGAAGGTTAACATATGTTGCGTCTGACCCATACGCTGTACGCATCGCCGCATCAATTAGCGATGTCAACACTAAACATACATAAAAATTATCGAAATAACGCGATAGCGCATCTGCCACTAAATTGTGACCCAATCAAGTGCGTAAATGGCATCTTAGCAAACGCACTTCGGAGTCAAACGACCGTCTTTTCTATTGAGAGCCTGTTCCTTTCTGTTGTTGCGTTTGAACTGAACAACTTGGTACACGCTTTTACTTCAGTGACGCATTTTCATTATAATAGCGCGACCTAGCGTTAAAGCGCGTTTATGCTCGTCTTGCTATGTGTGCTGTGCATCTATACTCTAGTCGCGGGAAAATTACTTATAACGCCAGCTGCAGCTTCAACAGTGATAACACCAGTATGGGATCAGATCCAAGCATAGTTGACCGATGATGTCGTATATACTTATCCAGAAGGTGCATCGCTTGAAAAGGTTACGCGCTTGAAAGCAAAGACGACCTTGTTTACACCGCGCAATGCGGCTTCTTTGCTGGCAGCTTTAGTCTATCAAAATCATTTGATCCTGATACTACACACACGCCTAATAATTACGCGCTGAATCGAGCAGGGCAATAGATCGACACCGCATATTCTTCAACTTTGTTTGGAGCGAAAAGCTATCACCTGCTATTTTCGATACTCGTAGTGAATAAATGCTGACAAGAAGCCGCAGACACACGGTCATACTTTCGATAGGTGCAGCGGGGCTGCCGTAGCTCTTTCGCTTAGAGAAAGCTTAGTTCAGATCGGTGACCTTCGTTATACTTAGAACCAGTACAAGTGTAGCGGACTATATCCACTTACTCCAAGAGTAACGACAACCTTAGCCGAAGACTCAGAACTTCTTCATTCTACCAGGGCACGTGAAATCCCCGTTACAATAGGAGATCTATACTCTCGAATATAAATATCTGCAGTTACCAAGCCCGGCGAAGGCAATGCTGGCTCTGCACTTCATTGGGCCGTTTATGATAACGTTGGTTATCGGTGACGCCTGAACACTATACATTCCGACGATATCATGGCTGTATCTGAATATACAGTCGGGCGCTTGCAATATATTTCTGTCATGGACTCTAGGCTAAAATATATATTTAGACGGTGCAGCAAAAATTCAGCTCGATGCTCCCCTGTTTATCGAAACTTCACGAACTCAGTGTTGGATCGCGAAGCGAATCGTAGACTATGATCTTCACTGCTGAAATACTCGTGACGGACAAACGAAGAATCACCACAGTTCCACAATTTGATGAGAAAGGAAGGACATATTCGAGTGCGTTGAATGAGTCTTTACCCGGCAGAAAATCTTAGCTGCCTTCCAGCTGCTCAACCGACCGGATATGATGGATAAGTAAGAGAAGACACTCATGCCACAATGCGCGATCAAAGCAGATGTTCTGTTTCTTGTGTGCGTGAACATGCCCACCACAAGTAAGGTCTAGAATCTTCTTCACAGCTTCCTTTGCCCAAACCCGCCAATAATAGTGTCGCATTCCTCCCCAGCTTGGATCATGACCATCCAAAATCGGATCAACCCAACAGTACTCGGATCATGCTACCAGTCGAAACGCTCGTCGGATGCGCTGTCACCTTGTCATTGAAACGAATACTGTTAGCCTACCGACGACTCAATATTGGTTAGGGTGCTTGAACGACAACAGAGACCTCCTTGCTACACGGAATTAACAAACCATTTGGAAACACATAGAGTATCGATTAATCCGATAATTTCGCATCGGAAAAACCTCGCCAAACCATTTCGAATGTCACCAGCGTCGACACCAGCGCACGCGGGGGCATTTACACAAAAAATCGCTCACAATTATACTCGCTGTTTATGCATGTCGTCAAACGTGATCCTCATCAGTTGAAGCGACGGTGTCTTGGTGTCATGAGTTCTGTCAATGAAGTCGCTGTTATCTTTGCTATCGTTCCAGTTGACTTCTCGTATGTCTTTCTTTCACACAGATGCTCCGTCGATTCTACTTTGAGAGAAAAGTAAAGAACTAACAGATCCTTTGACACAAAAGCGCTGTTGGTAGTCCGTTGCATATCAAGCTAACGACTCCAAAAAATGACACTTATATTACAGAGTACGTTTGACTAGTTACACTTAATTTCAAAACTAGAACTCTGTAACATGAGCACACGATACGTAAGAGGATAGTGGTTCTGCGTCGTAGAGGCGGCCTTCAATCTAGTATTCTGCGTTGAACTAAAACGGTGGCCCGATACGCTACTTCCGCGCAAAATGCTGTAAATGACAGATAGGAAGGAAGGACCTGGTGGTTCGAAGGTAAGTTTCCAAGTGAATGTATTCTGCTTTTAGCTATGTAATTATGCAAATGGTTGGGAGTTTTATAACTCCTCCTGGTTTATTTAGGTGAAGACTTAATTTGTTTCCAACATTCTGTGCGTTTGAAAATGGTGAGTCTAAAAGTCAACAGAATCCTTAGCACAAGATGCCACAGAGACCATCCTGGACACATAAATGGACGCAAGAACGTTATCGTCTCAGCTGTCTCAGAGCTTGAACGCTACAATTTGTGGCTGCAGGCGCCAAAGAATTAAGGATAAATAGCATAGTTAACAATTCTTTCATCTCTAAAATAAATGGTTCACATGACAATGAATTAATTGTCTTAGTCATAGCTATTGAAGTTGCCGAAAGCAGTGAACTATTCTTGCTCTTTTGATATTTCATATATTCGTAATACGATATCAATGAACTCTCTGTCGAACAATTTTAATCTGGAAAAGATGAACGACTAAGACCTTCTAAAGGTTGGCTTATGGCATTTCCACATTCTGCTTTTTCGATTTGCGCTATTTTCTCCGCTTCCTATTGGACAAGTGTGTGCAATCTGTATGCAATCACTCACATATTGCCGATTAATCGTCACCTGACCGTTCACACGTAAGAGATGTTTGGCGTCCATTTCCCGGAATGGAAAAGCGTGATTACATTCTCTACTAGATCGAATTTAAAATCTGGCGTGTGATGATGCACTATATTTAATTATCTGTGAAGCGCTTTAAATTCTCATCTCCATCATCAGCTTGCTTTCATTGGATTATGAAATTGAAGTTTATTTGATTTTTTTTGACAAAGTGATTGTATTGGAGATCGGGAATGTTACATTATCTACGTGATGAAAAAGAAAAGGTGACAACGGTTGATGCTTTGCGCCAAATGTTCAAAGAATGTGCTCTAGTCCACAACGTCAGACGAAGCAGGGTATTAAAGGGGAAGGCTCGGCTGTTTCCGTTTACGACAGCGGCAGTAGCTCAACTAAAATGTCAATTTTACTTTCGAATGAAACGATAACATAAAAGCTAGAACTATGTCAGAGAGATCCAAGTACTTGAAATTTTCGGACCTAGTCTTAAGAATATGTAATATATACCCTGTCGCCAGTTTATTGCCTGGAAGAGACTGCCTTTCGCACTCATGTTACACCTCATGTTCTTGGTCTGTTGCGATCCGTACGGTAACAACAAGCCCTCACGATTTTCGTGTACGCGTCTTCAGCCAGAGAGCACGAGATATTCCCATTTTACAGTAAGATATTGCATCGAACAGTTTCATGTGTAGTAAGTTCTTAGAAGTGAGATGGTGTTCATGACGCTTTTCGTATTGTACGCATCATTATTGTCCCAACAATTATATCTCTCAATTCGCTGATAACGCCATGACCGACTCGATTTGACTTTCTTTGAGGGCGTAGCTGGTCTCATAACTTTTTGACGGTTCAAGGATCTGGCACCTGCAAGAGCACTGCTGGCGCTGTGTCGTAGTTTCGGCTCTACATAGCGGCCTATCCAATCCAGAGCACATTGCTTGTTTCATGCCTAGTACCAACTATATCCCTGTCATGAAACAAACAATGTCAAATTAAGTGCGCGATTCCCATATCTTCATTCGTCTGGCATACTTGTACACTATTTTTTTGTCGTTGACAGAGTCTGTGTTGACGAAATATCGCCTTGACATTGCGAACCACAGCATTTTAGTTAATTATTTAGGATTCTGATCAGCATTGTTGCTGCTTTTTAATAGCGAATGGACAAGAATAGCTTGTCAGCGATTGTGTTCACAAATGTCCATACCAAGACACAATGATGTGTTGACTGTATGCTACGCGTTAATTATGATCGCTTAGCTTTTGCTTTGTTCTTGATTGGAAGAAAGGAAAACGATCTACAGTGCATCAGGAATCTATTACTCATTTATTTGCAAGCTTATCTAAATGAAATATTGCGCAAAATAGATCGATGCTTGTGCAAAATGTTTCCACCTCTTGGCAGTTTTGTTATACCTAAATTGACGAATGTCCCGCTCCTGTATTTAGGAAATATATCAGATATTTGAAAAGCTGTAAATATGTTTAGGCGATTCTAAATTCGCTTGTCGGCTTCTCAACGTCTACTATCGCTAAGGCAAGATTGACGCACAGAGAGCTCTGTAATCTCCATCACTAAACCACAAAACAATAGGATTTAGGATGCATGTTTAAATAATTATCAATATTAAGATTTGTGTCTTATATATGTACAGTATAAAGTAAGTAAGCCTGCCCCCCAAAAGTTTGGGATGTCAACCGAGATGAAGGTCTCGTTGAGCATCAAGGAGTACGTGTTGGTGTCCATGACACTGATCCTGGTGCCCATCATGTTGCTGGAAATGTTTGAGGTATTGCAAGAGCGAAGCATGAACCAAGCCTTACATGACGGCACCCCGGGCATGCCACAGTTTGCAGACTTGCTTATTGGAGGTGGTGTATCGCTGTTATTAATTGGTGCGCGATTTGCAGCTGGAAAGGCTTTTGTTCCTCTAGCGCGTATTGTGCTATCGCCCAAAAAACGTCTGGTTGTAAATCGCGTTCACCGCTTCTCTGCGGTTCTTTTTAAACTTATGTGCGTTCACTTGATGTGATGTTTTATGATTGGAAAGACGTTGCCGCTGACGTACTATACTAATGTTTGGTGTAACTAGATATTTTGTTGTTATCTCTATCGTGGGCTTCAAAGTGATGCAGCACGAACCGTGGTTTCCTGCAACATTAGGAGGTGATGGAGATGTGGCGGTGACTTTTCATATCCAGTCTGAGGCGCCAAGTAGTGCGCTTAAATATTACTTTATGGTTCAACTTGGATACCATTTGCACAGCTTGTTGTTTATGGTCTGTTTCTCGCCAATTCGCAATGATTTCATCGAGATGCTGCTGCATCATTTGGCTACGATTCTATTGATCAGTGGATCCTATGTGACGAACTATACGGCTTTTGGTGCTTTGGTAGTATACACGCACGATTTAGGCGATATTACTGGATGTATGTTCACGTTTATGATTGCATTTGAGTTACTTCACTAAAAAAATTTTTGCTTCTTGCGCAGATGGTATCAAGTCAATTGTGGATACGGGTAGAACATCTCTTGTTGTGGCGATGTACATGGTGCTACTGATTTCATGGGCATACACGCGGCTATACGTGTTTCCGTGCCATCTCATCTACACTTTAAAAATGGAGCTCTTACATCCATCTGGGAAAGAATCTTTTGCTTATCCGATGTTTGCCATGCTTTGCATGCTTTTAGTGCTGCATGTATACTGGTATTTTTTATTTCTAGTAATGGGATATGCACTGGTCAAGGAGGGCGTGGCTGAGGACATTCAGCAAAAAGTTGAGGACTCGAGTGAAGACCGAATGGAGAACAAAGGCGACTGAGATTGCTCAAAAATATTACGCTAGTACTTTAGTGACGGTAGTCATTTGGCTCAGCGAAATAGATAGTGTCTTCCACACTGCGTGATGCTCGCTAAGTATCAAATGACATTCGGAGTGTTGAACAGCCACTATATAGGTAATTGTTTGCAGAATTCAAATCAGTAGATATTACAGTTACTAATCTAGTAGCGAATAATTTGAGACTAAGTCAGCATCCTTTTTACTGACGAGCAAGTCAAAGTAATTAGCTGTTTGCTTATCTAGGGACTGGTCAGAAAGTCATTGACGCTGTACAGTTCTAACATCAGATGTGCTATATGTGATGTTCAAAAGCATCACATATAGCAAGTAATGTAAATTTTTCATTCCTATATGTTACCTATGTACCTCGCAACTTCAATGCATGCTTTTGGATTGTGAAATATTGACTTTTGTTTTCTTTGCAAAAACAATTGCAGTACTTTCATATTATTCTTGACTTCCAGCCCCCGTTTAGAGCGTGACTATTTTTACAATTCAGATGAGCTTTCTCAACTTCTCATTAGAACTGACCAGCAAGATACACAGAAATTATACAAGATAAGAAAGAGGCTTCTAGCTTTCATGTCTGCCTGTAGCACCTACGATTGGCCTTGCGTTTCACTTCTGATTCAACCCCTGAATAAAGATACTTTAGTATCATAAGTCCGGTGCGCTTCATGAGTGCAGGCGTTATGGTATTGAACGGCTTAATGAACACTCACCTTTGACAAATCTGATTATGCGGACAGAAAGACATAATTATTACCTAGAAATATCGTCGTCATAGGATAACAATGGTACTACTTAATATAAAATTTCTGTTACATGAGATGATTTTTCTGTATTAATATGTAGAAACATTTTATCAATGCTTTAAATTTGTGCGCAATCACATAAACATCTAGCGACTTATTGTAACGGGGTTACACGGGTGTGTGTCACACGAGATGTGCATGGTGTGACCACACACCCAAACAAGAATACATTTTGGGGCTAGGTAGCCAGTAGTTATGCATGTATTTAGATTCTACTATATATAATCTAAACTTAACATTAGAATACAAATATAATTAAAAATCAGTTTGGAATTTAAACCGAAGAGTCGATTAGCTTTGGGAAGGCAAAAATCACTCTTGGAGTTAATCCGCTAACTCATACTTGGTTCTTGTAAAGAACGAAAGGTCGGTGACCTAAAGTATGCTTCTTCAAGCGTTTTGCTACGGCAGCCCCGCTGGAGTTATATCGTGACTGTAAAACAGGTATCGAGAAGAGCGTGAGGTTAAACGATGCGGATGAGATGTGAGAATCTTACATGCATTCGTACATGGGAGTGTTTTCCTTTGCACCTGTTAGTCATTGTGAACGTCTGATCTGAGGATGTTTGTATGATAAATGCGGTTTAATTGGGCGCTTTAGCCAGTTACATACCTTGTCCTTTCTTTCGCGTAACGGTGGCTATGATTGTACGAAGTTCAAATGCTGACTGTTTCTGCTATTCGTCACTGTCGGATTCTGGAGTGTTATAGTTCTAAGCCATTTACATTATCCTATTTGCATCTCTCTGTCCCTTTTTGTTAGGATGTGGCTAATGCTCAATCTACTGATTTACTGGCTACCTCTCAGGTCACGTCATGAAAAGATCTTATTCTTTCACCGTCCGCTTATAGTGTTGTCAATCTTTTCCTCATGGATTCCCTGACTGGTGCACACGCTTCTTCCTAGGCCATTCTTTCGTCTCTATCTTTCATGCCTTCACGTTTCACACCAAAGCTCCAGGGTATCATGCCCAATTCCACGGATGGCTCATTCTCATCCAGAAGTTGCCAAGGACCAGAGCGCCTAAAACGGATCTACTAGCCGTTATATCGTCATGCGCATGGCCTCCTTCGCTCGTGTTTCCTTCACCATCCTCTGCACCCCCATCGCCTTCTCTTTCTGCGCTTTTTGTCTTTCCTGCAATCGTGTCTGCTCATTCGGTATCGATGGAATGCGATGCGATGTTTTCCAACGTCGCAATCGCAACTGATTCTGTTGACCCTGACGACTGGCTAATGAGGCTTCCTTTTGCTTGTACCACACCACCCGCACATGCCGACACGTATCAAACGATGGTCAAGCAGCCGCGAGGGTAAAAGTTTATCTGGAGAAATGGAGCCGTTTTTGACATCATGCGCGGTCGTCCAAACTACTCTCATGTAACAGCGATTTGCTCGAGTTCCTCTGGCTTCGGGAGTGGCTGTTCGTCTGTCGCCAGACGTATTGGACAAGTACGGCTGTATATGTTTGTGTTTCTACGCGCGCTTTGATATGGTGATCAAAAAGAGACAGACTTAAATGACGCACCCCAGCAGACGATCATGGCGGCACTGACTAGCTCACAACACGGCGCGGCGCGGCGCGGCGCTTGAAATGCTGTACGCTTAGCATGCGATTGACCAAGTATCGAAGCTAACTTACGAATCAAGGCGATATTTTAGCAAGCTTGTTTGAGACTGAGCACTCGAAGGCAATGTATCCACCATAATTATTATTTTTCAGGGGTTTGAAATATTCCTGTGCATTTGCTAATAAAAAATCAAACGTTGAATCAGGCACTAGCTCGGACGCGATCCTGAATCGGCTCATCATCATCGCTACGACACGCTTTGAAAGGTCTTTAATGGTAACTGGTTTCACCTCGGCGACACGGCGCGTGTATTCCTCTCGAGCACGTGCCATCGTCTGTATTCGCAAACGGGTCAGTTCCTTACCATATTCGCTTAACAACAAAATGCTGTCAGCTCTCGACAAATTCTCAACGATCGTTTGCTATATAACATCAACTTACTTTCAAGAGATGAAACCCTCTGGCGACCGAATCCCTACCCAGTTACCGGCGTCGCAGAGGCCGAAAAGCCGCACAACCCACCGAATATGTTCGTAGACATGACGACAAATAGTAAGCCATTGATCCTGCTGCAGGATCAAATTAAAAGGACCAAGAAGCCCAATAAGAAGATCTATCACGAAGCCACGCATGGCCTACCACTTGGCGCAAACCTACTTGCAAATATTACGAGAGACAGCGGCGACGCCCTCTCGATGTAAGCGCTCAAAATCCCAAACGGCACGTTTTCAACAATCGGTAGTCCGAAAGGCAAGATGACCGTCCCACTTATGCTGTTGAAAGATGGCAGAGACACCTACGGTTTCTCGACAGCAGAACACGAAAAAGACAGACGCGATGCTATCGATTAGTTGCACCTCATATAACATCAGCGATAGCCGTTTTGTAAGAATGCAGGCTACTTTAGAGGCTAAAGTCGATGAAAGTTAAACTTGTGGTCGAGGGTGCCACCGCGGACAACTTACCTGGCGTGTGAAAAAGTACCAACCGTCAGCGTGGATATGGAATACGCCTAAGCCGGTTTTCCTCGTTTAGCAGTAGCACACCACGATCAAAAAGGTGACAAAGACATCGTCGTTCTCTAGGCCACCGAGTCGACGATAGACATCAAGAATTTATTACGGCTTGGCTAAGAATTTGACGACCTCTCAGAGATGGATGATAATATTCTGGCATAGCCAAGCTAACCGATATTCAAAATCACATTGTGAAGACTGCCACCGCTTGTCCGCTAGCTCTGAGCAGTGCTTTGTGTGGCGACAGCAAGTCGATCAGCGATATTGTGATGAGATCGACGTATTTTAACGTACTGAGACGTTCATTTGAATCCCGAAGATGTCGTGCCGTTAAGTCGCCACGAGAGGTGGACCCTCTTGGATGCAAATACCGTGGTGTCACGTGCATCAAAATTATTAAAAATTTATGAGCCGCACTCATGTTCGTCGTGCTGACACTGGTCAAGAATGACCACTGCTATCAGGAAATTACTGACCAAGCAGAAGGGCGAGTCCCGATACAGTGCTCAAAACCCCTGCACCCAAACACGCTACTGCGATTGTTGCTGTCGGTGATAGGTCAGCACTGCATGCAGAAACAGCGTGGATTAGAGTGAAAATCATATTCAAGATGGCTTGAAAGCGCTGCGCAAGCTGGATAAGTCAACTGGTCGAGCTTTTGATACCGGAACTCCATGCAGCTGACAGCTATGTGGTAGCAGGTATGGGTGGTTTGTCAAATTGCTGCTAAGGTCAGTATTGATCACAAGACGATTGAAAGTATTTGATGATCGTATACTTTTACGGTTGATCATCTGTAGGCTTCTTTTTAGATACGAGATGTTGTAGGATCAATAGACAAAAGTTCCGAGACGCATCTCACATTTTGACCTTTGGATTTTATCTCAAATCAAGTTGTAATCGTCAGCGAATTTCGCACGCTGCTGCGCTCTGATCATTCTGGATCCGGTTTTACTCTTTACCAATATTGCCTGTCGGTGCCAGTACGTTACTTCTACGCGAAATTGTTGGTAGGTTATATCCCCATCAACATTTCCAACACTTACGCGACCGTTGCCGTCAAAAAAGCAATTTTTTTGCTAATCGGCCAATTAACAAGATAGAGGGCGACGCGCTTTGTTATCGTCGACTTAAATACACCACTAGATCCGGTATGTGTGACTCGAGTCGTTTTTGCTGTCTTGGAATTGCTCGTTAGCCTCTGTGTCGTAGGTGCGAGGCACACCCAATCCGACATCAAACGTATGTTCACTGCGTCTACTTCCTATAAAAGTTTGTATTGATGTTGGATCGACTTTGCGACCGTCACTACGACAAGTTTGTGTGCTGCTAGGCCAAACACACCGCTGTATAACTTGCACACAGCATCATGCTCCGCTTTGCCGTGCAGTAACACGATCGAGTTTCTGGTAGCTCCCCTGTTACCTGCTTTGTTACCCGAGAGCTGCATCTTTGATCGAGGGAAAGCGCTTCTAAGTCTAAGACCACCTATGTACTGAAGGTGCAGTTGCAAGACTGCAGAAAAGTTTTTGACAGCAAGATTCTTGGGCTGTCGAGAACGCCAGGTTGCGCCGGACCAAGCTGCCGTGCGATCTCTCGTGTTGTCGAAAACAGCGAACGTGAGCTTCTTACGTTCTGATGCGTAACCACAAGCAGACGGTGCCTCAGTCAAACCAATGGAGCCAATACCCTGCGATGACTTTGAACCATCAAATTTCAAACGTTCATCAAAGAACTTCTCCGCTGGAAATATGATTGCGGCGCGGTGCAATAAAGGGGGTTGTGGCACCAAGTGAAGATGCCACTTAATTGATCTCGCTACTCTTTACTGAGCCGTGGGGCTTTACAATGGGTGATGCCGGCAGTCTAACCGTCGTGGCTGCTCTGCTTGGCAGCATCAAACAACTTTACCTTTTAGATTCGATTCTATGCTTCGACTTGAACTCGGTCTTTGAGATGTACGTTGCTGAGTTGTCGTTAGCTGTTCTGCTGAATGATCCTGCACATAGAGGCGAGTACATTTACTGACAATCTCAGGCATGGATTGCTCGACCGCTGGGCTTTACCAATGATAGCCATTCTTCAGCAGGCGTTCTTGCAGCCTGAATAACAGTTGCTAGATCCAAGAGATGAAGCTTTTGTCCGAAGGTTATGCCTTCCAGCATTCAAAGCACGAACGCCTAGGTAACGTCATTTGTATGAATATGAACATTGGATACGCCTCTATATTGCAGCTTGTCACAAGGTAATGCAAGTCGACGAGGAAGTATACGTGGCGGTGGATATAGCTGTTCTCAACACATCTCTTCTAATCTTGATGGACCAAGTTGAGACTACGCTCTGAAGTCAGTGTATTAACGCTTTACCAGTGACTTCAGATTGACTATCACGGACGTAACCGGCTAGTAGTAAATCTTGATTACACATGAGCCTTTCTTGCACAGTGGTTTGACCGCAGACTTGCGCAGATATGTTTAAAGGTCGTCACGTCGGAGTCGGTCATTGAAACAATCTTTAGACGCCTATCAAACATGCGGGCGGCGCTGCATCTCACGCGAGTCGCGACGCTAGGCATTGTTGTCTGCACTGCTTGTTCTTTCGATCGAGACTCTAGTATAGCTACTGCTTCCTCATGGGAATCTTGGAGTTTTGTTGTGCGTAGACCACACAGCAAAGAGCACAATCTTCGCAGGCAGCTCAGTTTATCTCGCCGGCTTGCTGTACAGCTTGACATCGTAATCAGCCCAAGTCGATGTCGCTGGTGCTCATTCAAAATGCAGACTTCCCATCTTCCTGGTATTCAAGTGCTCCGATGCAACAAAACAGTCATGTAGTTGGGCAACCCGTTTAACTAAAGGCGGTAACCCAATCATTAAAGTATTGTATTCAATGCTCCAACGGCGACATCAAGGTGTGGTAACGGCGTGCGCGCACTCTTGTAGTCGGCGTGTAGGTGCGAGAACGATGGTGCTCTTGCATATGTTCATATCGGCGCCAAAGGCCGTCTGTGGGATTGTAATTTTTTTTTACAATCCCACAATTGATTCATTTTGAACCGCGAGCTTAAAGCACATCCAGCTCATTTTGGGCGATTCAATTTACCAGCAACATAAAGATAGAAGACTTGGCGTTCCATTTCTGAACGTGCATCTCACCGTCGATGTCTCGCACTTCTTCTGCGGCTAATGTGCACAAAGTGCGACGAGCGCGTGAACCTGAACCACGACGAATGTTAAGCTGCTGAGATGCATAATGCCTATTTCGGCGGACGCAATACGCCGAACTATCTTACAATCCCGTTGCTCTGATACAGTGAGGTTTTCTATGAAGTGAAGCGTGGCAGTAAAACAATCATAAAACGGTCACTTAATGTAACATTTCTTCAGAAGTGCACGAAGTGTTTGGTCTTTAGCAGCTGATATGGTTCCACAAAAATGCTCAGCTGCATAACAAGCAAGCTCAAATGTCAGTATTTACGGCGGCGCATCATCTTTGTATCGGTATTGTTCCTGCGCCACAGCGGATGGGAGCGTTACTATACAGAAATTTAAGACTTCAAGCTGCGGCGATCCTTTTGCTTTATGCCTCAAAGCAGCGCAAGGACATCTCGACATAACTTTCATACTGAGAGACATTCACTCCACTCTTGCGATTACTGCAAGTGGAGTAGCTTGGTTGTGAAAAATCGACTAAAACCCAGATCGGAGAAAGGCTCAGTGTACTGCAACTTAAATTGTCACTATCAGGAGGTCCACGGGTGAAATTGATTCCCTCCCTTGACTGTCAACTGGTGCGCAAATGTGATTGCAACCGGCGATCGGCGTTCAGCGTCTCTGCATACCGAGTAGGCGCCAAAATATTCAAGCGAACCGCATCAAATGGCGTTACACTCGTAAAGCACTGGCAAAGCTCAGATTAAATCGTTTAGCATTCGGCATGCTAGCGCAAAAGCCTTGCTGTTTTTTTGTGTCAACTTGCAAATCCAATTTGCGTTCCGCCTGCCGCTGTGAACGCGATTCTGGTTCCTGGAGGCATCAAGCCTAGGCATCCGCAAATGCAATTAGGTCAAGTCTTATGTCGCTCAGAACAAACCTAGCGATTTTTTGA
This sequence comes from Plasmopara halstedii, assembly GCF_900000015.1. Taxonomy (NCBI): domain Eukaryota; phylum Oomycota; class Peronosporomycetes; order Peronosporales; family Peronosporaceae; genus Plasmopara; species Plasmopara halstedii. The sequence goes on along the minus strand of NW_020187364.1, from coordinate 824,098 downwards.
TGCACTTTCGCATCGCACCTTTGGCGGCAGATGTTTTTCTTAATAGTTTGTTTTTGTCGAGCAGCCAACATGATTCGAATACGCGATGAACAGAAAGCCTGTAAGGATATTTCAAAGATATGTAGTATATATTTCGTGCAGTAAAACCCACCATTTTTGTTTTAATCGCAACAGGTTGGGGCTGTGCTGGTGACCGTCGCAACATTTGTCGATCATCTTCAGTTTTCTCAGCGTATAATAGAGGTAGATGTAATTGTGTTCTCTTCAGCGTATCACATATGCTTACGACGTTTCCCGCCTTTGTATACTTTGATTAACATTTTTAAAGCATTCTTAGCGTGTAAAGCAACTCATTATATGCTGATTACGTAACTCAAAAGACTGAAAAATTGTAACAGCAGCCCGATATACTTCAGAACCACCCACTCCAAGCCAACTTTGTTGCACAGGTGTCGAACTTGACTTAATCGACTAAACTTTCCTTCTCTTGGAAACCAAAATGAGTCAGAGCGGGATTTGAAAGAGGGCACAGTCCGAAATGTGGGTGAATGTATGTCAACGCCCCTGACACCGACTTACATAAACGTTGCAGATAACGCTGTTGCAATAGCTTTCTGGGAATTGCTTTATACGAGCCAAAGCGATGATGTGATCACCAGCGGCAACAACAAAGGTGACGATATCAACTTGAAAGACAGCTCGAGCTTTCAAAGCAGTCGCGGACGCAAAGATCCATGGATGTCACCTAAAGAACAGTTGCTTTTGAGTTCGCCAAAGCATACTTGCAAGAGGAATAGTGGATGATATCAAGCCTAGAGCACAGACTACAAGCACTAATTTTTTTTGAAAAGGCGAGAAGCGAAATTTTTTGGATCTAGTGTAAATCTTTGAAGTGAGCTCTCAAAATTGCTTAATTGGAAATTTAGTGTCGTAATATTTGGTTTAATGTTTTTAGAATTGACATACATTCTGCCATGGAAGTGGTTCGTTTTAATAACTTGGGACTATTAAGAATGTGCGTTCGAGTCCTACCACTGTCGAATTTGAAGAATGACGCTTTGTTTTTGGCTCACAATTGTTGTCACCACCAGGAAACACGTCTTCTGATATTTCATCGTCTGACGTTTTAGTCTCACGACACAAAGGGTGCTGCATCGATAGCTACGTCACTTTAGGTACCAACAATTTTGTAAATTGATGTTAATATTAATATTGTCGATTGAACTACGTGAAATTAGGAACTCATCAGATCTCAATATTTAGCATATAGACGATATAACAACTTGATAAACACTTCATCATACCGCTATATAATAATCGCATCCTTGAGTAAAAGACCCACCTTTTGTATATTTGTTCAGCAAGGATAGTTCTGATGGAAATTGATCCTTGAAGTAAATTCATAAGAAATATTAATCTGTTTATTAAGCCCTTCACTAGCCTTGTCTCTACTTTTACAAACATGATGACAAGTTTGCTATAGTACGCCACTGCGCCGATTATATTTTGAGAAAACAAATAACATCGAATTAGGGAAGATGATGTTTTAGAACTGGATTTAGAGTGCGGCTTTAACTAAGGCCTGCTTAGTGCATGCGGAACATAACAACATCTTATCAGACTTGCGAGACAATAATAATGCATTGATCTCTGCGGTGATCAGAAAAGTATGACCGTTCATGTCGGAGATGCAGACAGAAGTGACCACTCCCACGCAGCAAATAGTTTACGTTTACGTGGTGTGATTGGTTCACTGCTGTACCTGTACTTGTTCAACACTCGATCATTATTCTTTGGTCGACTGAGCAAATGCGTACAGAACTCTTCCATACAAGCCGTTGGTGCGGCTAGGTGTGTGCTATGATACTTAACTGACCTAAGGAGCCACGACATTACTCGCCCTCAGTTGTAAAGAAAAGTATTTACATCTTGTGCACATAATACTACACCCAATACACGAGGCCTGGGATGCTTTTCAGCATGTCAGAGTTGTTACCCAAACCGGAGTGAAAATATCTTTCGATAGCAAGTGAGAAGTTCGTTGTTCGATCGACCCTCTCAATTGAGCACTTTGTTGCAGCGTGCGAAGCTTGAGCGGGTGACGAAGGATACAAAACATACTTAAAGAAGGGGCTTCGTGTAAATGAAAGCAATATACAACACATCAGGATACGCTAGCAATCAGAGACCAATTAACGGAAGAAGAGTTTGATGTGTGGATATTTAAGACACATGGTAATCCTTCCGACCCCATGACGAAGCCTCTCTCCGCAGTTCGAGTCGAAAGAAGAGTTGAGTTGGATTTGGTAAGACAAAGCAGGATCTCTGAAAGACAGCCAGTTTTGACAAATGTTCATTATATGACCAGCAAAAAACACATTTTGAAGGTATTACCTGTCGTAAGCATTAGGGAACTTCTGCAGTACTGGTATTGTGGTCGTTATGGGCCGTCTGACCAAAATGGCACATTTTTATGCTGTTAGCGACTCCGTTACTGTTAAGAATATATCCAAGCATTTCCTCGGCAAAATTTCTTGATACATTGAAGCCGATTCGGATCAGTGGTAACATCTCGCTTTGTAATAGATTTTTGACGATCAGTGTATTAGGAGTAAGGTCTGGAAACCAAAAAAATATTTATCAAACGGACCGCGATTTTGTGTTGAGGGGGAGAATCTCGGAAGCACTTTTGCAGAGAGACCGCGGCTCTGAATTGAAATTGCTAGCTGTCATTGTTGATGATGCTGCATGTAAATTTACATACTTTACCTCATTTTATATAAATCATGTGGTCAATTCCTTTGTTCCGTTGGGTGGTTCAGATTTCGGTGACGGATTTCAACTGATATAAACTGCTAATATAAATTGCATATCTTGTAACGAAGATAAGATGTCATCCCAATGCCAATAAGCATCATGCGCATGTTGCACGATACTATGGCTAAAATAGAATGAACATGGCAGACGGGTCACATTTTAGTGTGGAATTGGTAAGGATTATATCAAATGTTTCATCTACTCACAATTGCGGTATGTGCAGACTATTAAGACATCGCCGCATCCCTTTAAATCGAATAGCTTACAATTGTTATAAAAAGATTATACTTTCAATATTCTAAAGAGAGTGTGTACGCATATGTGAGCGTGTACAGTCCAAAACACTCTTACGATCGTTCGATTTCAAAACGCCGTGTTGGTGGCAGGGCATTAAATGTATATTTTGTGTTCTATTTTGACCGTGAACGCATCGATGTAACACGGCCGCAACAATGTCGTATCTCGCAAAAACACTGCATATGTAGGTTGGCCTAAACACTATAAAACTCTTAATTTCACTGGATTTCATGTATGATTTACCTGTCTTTAACTTTGGCTTGCTGCTTTTGAACATACTGATTTCCAACCTGTTAGTGCCGCGAATTGGCGTATCTTCCGCTCTAAATTCTATGATTCTGCTACGTAGTGTAGTCGAGCTGGTTCGTGCGACTGACTCGTATAGTATCGGCAGCCCCTACTTCACTAAGACCGGAGCCACTTTTGCGCCGTATCAAAACTAGGTTAAATAGCATTCAAAAAGAGGAGTTAAGCTTGTGGAGGTGTAGACCGATTTATTTGACAAAGATTTGATGAATGGAGACAACTGGCTTCACCAGAATGGTCTTTTCACAAATTCTTCAGAGAATTTTTTTTGCTCACGATAAACGCATGTTGTCTAAGATTATTTTGCGATTGGTAGCAGCTGGCATGTGCCTATCAACTTGATCAAATTTCGCCAAAAATTGGTTATGAAACGTTGTCCTCAAAGCGAGATATTAACTGCCGGTAAACCAATCTAACGAATAGCTTCAGCTTGATTTTATCCCCACTGATATTGGTATCACTGACAGCTTACTCAGAAGACTCTCAAAGACCACATCACAGGATATTACCGAAAGATTGATTAGAATGAGCGAATTTGGACTGCCAGTATTCTGTGTAAGCTGACAGACTGATCATTAATCACCGGCGCTTGTGGCGAGTATTAGCCTGTTGACCCGACTTGACTTTGCGCACGTGGGTGCTTACACACTTATAAACTGCTAATTTCAGGTACATTGTGCGCATAAAGCAGTATTTCCACCTTAAGGCGCCTATAAAAGGCATCATGTACCTCGTACAATATGCTGTGTATATTATCCCTATTAGAAGGTATCACCACAGGATAAGTATCAAGTAGATGAGTGCTGTGATACAGTAAGTCTCGAAACAGGAGATGCCGGTGCAAATATGCAATCAAGCGTATCTATAAGCGGCATCAGAGCCTCCCAATTGCTCTTTTTACCAAACCATTTTGCAACGCATGTTGCGTCTGATCCGTACGCTGTGCATATCGTTTCGGCAATAGGTGACGTGAACATTTTTACATGTGACGATTTATAGTCAGGCCGACGCAAAAGCATTCGCAAAAATCTTACAGATACAGCTTATGACTTACCGCAAATTAATATTCGGCAAAGGAAACAAGCGTTTTTACATTTTCTATGAGAGATGAAGAATGACGTCGCTGTGCGCGACATACAATGGCTTGGAGCTAATATGGTGCTCATAAAACCAAACAAAGTCATACTACCTCTTTGTTGTAAACAGGGTCGGTCTTCCACCCCCTTTTGTTCTCAAGATTTGTACGCGATAACGCCTTCATGCTCATGGACATCTGCTTGAAGAATAAGACCACCTTAGACTAAAAAGACACAGACGATCTAATTTTGGACCAGCTAAAATCAAAGCACGCCTGGCTTTTTTATAGCCTCGAAAGCAGATTTTCTGCCGCATCAAGCACAAATTGAGACCTTTTCGAACGGCATTGTTGTCGGTCATGCCATCTCGACACGATGCGCACCATACTGATGCAAGCGGTTTGCCAAATCAAGACACTTTCTTATGTTTATTTGTAAAAGAGGCACCGGCTAATATACGATGTGATTGATCTTGTCGTGATCTGTCTACAAGACATGTTTTCCAGAGCAGCATCTTAGAAATGATTTTTTTTACGCGCCAGAACCTCAGTCGTCTATGTCGACAACATTTTATTGAATCGCATAAACTTAAGCACATGCTCACAATTGTTTCATATGATTGGTCATTTCCGAACACTGATGCGTTGGGCGACGATAAACGAATATTGTCGAAAAAGATTGGTGTATTGTCATGCTATAGCCGCACAGCTGCGTCGCCAGACTTTCAATGTCACATGTGCAATGGTCAATCAAATCACTCCTAGAGCATCCCATTCAACAACTTTACCGCTGTGAGTGTATATTGTAAGCCGCTGATGATACCTACTTATTTGGTTCAGCGTTCTGAACAAGGCATAGCCAACCTACTATTCTGCAGCACGACCTATTTAAAAAATGTTGCCTGTATCGGAAGAGTGACGACTTCTATCTTGCTTGGAGCATATAAAACTCGCTTCTTGCAGCTGGAATTCGGCACAGAATGTCGAGGCCGTACGGAAAGTCTTACTCTCACACCGCACCCGCTTCATTCTTAGCGCGTTGAGAAGCATCCAAGAACGTCATAGTGTTTCCTGGTAAAAAATATTGTGTTGTGACTCGATATTTTGTTCCGGGAACCAGTCAACTTTATGATGCATTATTCAATTCGTGGGTAGCACGCGTGGTTGTGTCTTGATCGTGACATTTATCAACCGAAGAATACGCCATATCCGTTGGATCCGTAAGGAATGCTGTCCCACCTTTAGCACTCAGTGCACTGAAAGTGGCCTTAATACTGGACTTATTCATGATAGATGATGAGCTTCACCCATCCTCCAGAACTCATGCTTCTTGCTTACCCATTTGTACGTATAACGCCGCAGCACGTCACCGTCTATCCTCTATTTAAATACATCCCACAAAATCTATCTTTCAAGCCTAATGAAAGCTTCTGAAGTCGGTTATGAGGGGAGACTCGCAGCCTCAGGACTTAAGCAATGTCTCCAATCACGAGAGACTATTTTTGCTCGTTTCAACCTGCTTCGAACGGTTGGCACGACTCATAGTTGTGCTGACTCAGCAGTACCGCTACATCATATATATTTTTAATATCTTTTGGTTCGGCCCTTCAGCTTTCGAGTTACAGTCGTTATTCAACTCTAACGATCATGGCATAAAAAACTGTCATTGACTCAGCAGTGACGAGCTAAAAGTCTACGAGGGTTCCGCATCGAGATGTCGTGGAAACTTCCGCAGTAGGAAACTGACACGGAGTTTGTAACCTGTGCAGAAATAGGCAGAGCGTAGAGAATGTCTCCATTTCTATAAACGACTCGGCTGTATCTCACTAGACGGGGAAAAGACGTATAATCAAAAATTGAGAATTTCCTGCGACCGCTCTCATCGCAGTAGATAGCGTCCTTCTCACCGAGTATGGCTGTTAAGTTGTCAACCACAAGGACCACACTCGCTAAGTCCTCTGATGGTTTGCAAAGAGTGGAACCTCGACCCGAAGATGCTCAAAGGAGTAAGCATTACAGAATGGAAGGAGGGTTGAAATTCGAGCGCAGTGATTGCTCGTTGAGTCTCCACTTTTGCGCGATGTTTTGAACCCAGGGTGTTCGAAATTATGGTGAGGAGTAAGTAACAGGTTACGCTCTGTACGTACATACACCTCCCGCTTTCGTACATTTGTACAGAATACAATATTGCATAATTGTCTGAAATACACACAGCATTTTTGTAGAACCGTAATATTCGTAAAAGCCAATTTAATTTGAAGATGAGGGTACAAAGTACAGTTGTCAGATTGGTAGAGCAAAACGCATACATTTTGTATGAGTAAAAATATAATTTTAAGACTATGCCGAAGTATGAGTAAAAATATAATTTTAAGGATATGCCGAAGCAGTAAATAAAGGCTTGGTTGCTTCAGAGGCTCTAGGTTCCGCTCGCACAAACTCACCTTTGCGCATTGTTAACGCGAACCTTCTGAGTCTAAGATTCCTTTGCGCAAAGTGCACGGCAACCGCGTTGCACAAAGACAGCAATATGCTACCATATATATGTGAAAAGTGATGTCGAAGATTTATTTAGCTATTTGAAGCAGCTGATCTATGTTTGATTAGACTCAGTTATACGGCGTCAATACCTTATTAGAAATATTTGCTTATTCTATCACACAGAAAACCTTCTTTTGAAGGAGAACTTACGAAAACACATACATAAAGGGTTTCTGGCGTTATTCAGGATTTTGGCTACGGAGAGGATGAAAGTAAGGAATCGCAAAAATGCTGCATCGTGTCGGTGTTGGTGTAACTATCTAACGGATTTGCCCATCTCTGAAGGCACTTTGAGCTCCTGCGTTGGCCATAAGGTACATACAACTTAATCTTTCTGGCCTCTGGGTTAAATTGCACAATGTGTATGAACTTGAATATAGACTATGTTAAATAATATAATTTTCCCGCGGCTCTTATTTTGTTTTTTTGACCCGAATCCGCTACTTGTTCCGACCTTTACATCACTTGGCTGCTCTTTGTCCAGAGTTCCAGCATTCTGTGCTCTTGGGCTCTGCCGACCAGAGTTTACTATCTGCCACATTATTATTAACTCGAGTTTAGTAAAAGAGTTCCTATCGCTTCCATATTCTCATCATCCTGAGCAATCGACTGCAACCCTGAGCGAAAAAGTGAACTGAGCTGACAATGAAACAGAAACAGAAGAGATTCATTGTTCAAATTGTGCTCCATAAGTGTCAAGACCTCGCGGCTGCTGATCTCGACATTTTAGGTGGCAAGAGCGACCCGTATGTAAATTTTACACTAGGCGGCGTCACGAAAAAGAGTTCATGCATCAAGAAAAACCTTAACCCAGAGTGGATGCCACCCGAGAGGTTCGATTTTAAGCTGGACGAGTGGGAGAACAAATTCGTGATTGCAGATGTCTTCGACCACGACCGTTTTGGCAAAGACGACCTTATTGGCTCAGCGGTGATTCCACTTTCTCTTTTTGCCGGGAATCGACATAGCGAGGTGTACAGCTACCCACTCGTTGTTCCGGAAAAGATGAGCGGTCCTCGAAGTGACCTATTTCTACAGATTAGTCTGTCGACCATAGACGGCAATTCTACCGACTATTACTATTAGGACCAGTCGAAATGGCCGGTATAGTATACAAATGCATTCTCTCTGCTCTACTTATTATGACAGCAAAGAAGAAAAATGTGTAATATTACAGCATACTCCAGTATCTTAGGCGGAGTTCTTTCCAAGTAATTGAGTGCGTCGTGGTGTCTGTTATCGGTGTGACTCTCCGTTGCAGTCTGATAGCAATACCGGTATGTGCGGAGCCAGAGAAAATGCACGCGACAGCTGCTTAAACATAACAACAACAATTTGAGGCAATAACCAAATTACTCGTGACGATGGCTGCGTGCTCGAACGTCAAGTCACCTAAATGAGAGTTTTTATATCTGACTCGCACTGTAATCCACTGCTTGCTTTCCAGTATTAGAATGAGTACAAACTGGCTCTTTCAATCTTTTTCTTAAACTAATGTTACCAGTAGCATACAGTGTAAAATTACTTCTAGCCAGGCTATCAAATGAAGGTAGCGCTACAACCCAACGTACTTGTAAAGAGAGAGAAGTCCAATTGTCAAGATAGGTTTGTGCTGAATATGGGCATTACAGGTAATATCCAATCCAAACTGAGCATAAACCTGAAGAAGAAATAATGGGTACGCGAAGGTTGTCACATGTATTTATAGAGAGTAATTATGATATCTAAGTTGGTATTTACAGTATAACTACAAGTTCACCTTGATAGATGCAGATACTGAATTGCATTCTCCAGCCGTTTAGTTAGTGACCCAATACCTTGAGTCATTCTTCGATTGCGTCACTTAAGCCACAACACTTAGTACGTATCAGATACGTGACCGAGGTCAAAGCTCATTGTAGTTGTGACGACGCGGAGTGACGATTGTTTTATAACCACCACTCCACAAGATTGTGCAAAGAGAGAACGAAACGAGCGAACGTCAAATGTTCAGCGCCAGGCTTCCACAAAGTCGCCCACCCGTGCGGCCTGACACACTTCACAAAACAAGTCACAACATTTTAAATATGAGCCGCACAGCTATCAACAAGACCACGGGCCATGCGCCATCTACGTTAATGTTAGAGCGAATGCGCGAGGCAGCGACTGACTTGGCCATATTGGCCTCGACCATGCAAGGATGGAAATTTGCTAATGAACGCAATGGCGCAATGCTTTACGAAATGGCAGGTCGTAATTTACCTCAAAACGTTTCAACAGCTAGAAAATTTGGACGTGGAGCTGGACATTCGGCCGATTATTTTTTAGTTCGGGCAGTCACTACAGTACATTCTGGTGTTGCTCCAATGTTAGATTTATTGCATTCGACTACTACTGAAGAATTTCGACTTGTGATGCGGCAGATTTTTAGTGATTATTTTCAACATGGTGTCACATTGGATAAATTAACGTGTACGACACCACCGCCATTTGCTGAAGACCATGATGCAGGTGTGGATGGCTCAAGACGAAGTTTTTCTGAGGATGATGCTTACTCGGTTAATTGGCTGACTCTTAAGGCTCAAGCAAAGCTTGAAACGGTTGAGAATAATCGCGATTTTACGCTAGTATGCTATCAAGATGCTTTTTATCGACATGAATCGGGTGTGTTAGAACGTGTAGGACGAGGAACAGCGCGTGCCAGGTCTAACACGCCCAATCACGTATCTCAAAGCCGATTGATGGGTGTTCACGTCTTGAGCAGTGTAAACTTTCAGGACGTACCAGAACTTTCAATTCCTGATTGCACAGACAGACTGCATTTTCGTAATTCGGGCTTTGTAATTGAGGAGACGTCCGAGCCGAATGTGTTGAGACTCTCACTTCTATTGTCACTACTGCCGACCAAGGCGACATTAAAATATGTTCGAAAGTATCAACGATGGCTACACACACTCGCAAGTTGTGTTGGTAATCTAGCACAGATTTTGAGGCCAGAAATAACCATGCACTGCTTGAATAAGCTTACGTGGAAGCAAAGTGATCACTGCTTCATGTGTTTGAAGATGTTTCGCACATTTCGACGCTGTCACCACTGTCGTTTTTGTGGTGAAGCAGTGTGTAATGCATGTTCTAGTATGATCAACATGTCTGGATACGATGTCAAGGATAGCAGCCATACATTGATTACCAGCGCCGCTATCTCATTAGCATCATCACAGTACAAAGATACCGCAAACACAGATTTTAGCCAGACTAGAGATGCTCGGCATTTGGCACCTGCTGACGAAAAAAGTCTCACACGCAACAGTAGTTTCAAGTCTCGTGGTCATCGAGAAGCGAGAGGTTGTAATGCTTGTATTGCAGACCTGCGGCATGGTTTGACAGCTTCCGTTGCTTTGAAATTGCGGCGAAATTCAGATTCGGATAGCAATACCAGCGGTGATAATTCATTCTTTGCGCGCTCTCAAAACGGTTTGAGTACTAGTTACGGCGACGATGATTTACAATTATATGATAGCCCTGATGAGATAAGCTATGAACGCCGTCTTGGCTCGGTCGCGACGTTTATCAAATCTGACAATGGTCCAGGTACAATAGTAGAGGAGGATGGCCCATTTACAGCTAGTATTCTGGGATTAATCGATCCGGAGGATCAATATTCTGTCACACCCGAAGAGATGCAAGATAAATTCCCGGCCGTAGATGAAGCGGCCCCACCACGGTTCCGCACCGTGTCCAATCCTGACCAGCTCCGTCGAATGCGTGATGGGTTGGATTCCGACTTGCCGCAACGTCTTAAGGATAAACACAGTATGGTGTCCATGTCTACTGCAAGTAGCTCGTTTTCGCGTTCCTCGAACGATCGTTACACCAATGAAAACGTATCGCAGTATTCGCGTGGCACCAACTTTACGACCATGTCGGATGGATTTTCTGCTGGTGATCTCTCTCATGACCCAGACATCTTGGCTCTTGCTGGGTTGTCAATGAATAGGAAACTGTCTGATGATTTTGAATCAGAGTTTGTTCAGCGACAACCGATGTCTGACAGTGAGACTTACGAACACTTGTCTAGCCACGTTTACGTGGCGACCGATTCGGAGAGAGAGACGGGGACTGAGATAGTCGACTATAATACAGACAAGGAATTATCAAAGAAAGCTTATCCCAATTTCTGGCATGAAAGCAGCCACGCTGACTCTCGATGTCGCAGCACTACGACGAGCACGCGTGACGACAACCTTAACACACTTCGCCCTGCAGATGTGCTTCGCCACCGTAGTCACACCTCAACTTCTGTATTGTGGAACTCGGCTACCACAGCTTCATTGTCTTCTTCAAGCACCGACTCATCACGCAAATTCGGTAGCTCCAGCAATATGAGCATTAAAATGGCCGAAGAACCAGCAGAGCCACCGGACAGCAGCTGCGATGGCAAAATCAATTTCTTGAAGCTCAGCAGCCATCCATTATCCCATTCAACGGCTGCGATTGAAGCAGTCGTCACCGCAACACCGGCAAACTCAGCTGAAATTGACCGCACCTCGTCTAGCAATGACGAGAATACATTAACGTTGGATAGGCAAAATTCTGCTTCAGTGACGGTGAATGGATGGCCAGTTCCTATTCCTGAAGACACTTCCACGTCGGACCGCAACGATATGATTCCATTGCCTCAGTCAGGAGAACTACCAGTTAAATTTGTTGTCTTTTCGGATTCCAGGCGTAAATCCATCTTCACGCGGGCAGATGATGGTCAAGATATGATTCCACTCGACTTTTAGATGAAAAGCTATTTATCTTAAATAAGTTTTCGTGTCGTGTATGCAAACAATTGTTATGACTCAAATAACTTTTAGCAATACGATCGACATTAGAATTTAGGGGCAGAAATTTTATAAGCAATTGAGTGCCGTCTCAATGTTTCGCGAATTGAGTGAGGTATGCAGGCAGATGTTGAAGGATCTATAGCCATCCGTTGTCAGACTAACTTCAAAATTTAAGCCTAACATTTAGAAAAACAAAAGAGTGCTTGTAATATTTCGTGCTCTAGAATATATCAAAGTCCAAGACTTTATGAATGCAAAGAAAAAAACGTTATCAAATAAATCGAAAATTACGCTCGCTATCACCAATAAAATTCTTCCACTGGACTACCATCTGCATCCAAGAGACTAATTCGTACAAACATATCACTTTTAGGTAATAACCCTCCCACTTCGTCCGGCAGCACTAGCGGATAGCTGCAAGTCTCGCAATTTCTGTTTCCGGCGTATAGAGTTAAAGGAATAACAGCAGACCCAATAAGGTTATCCTGACCATTTTGGCTACGATCGTACACCTGAGCAATGAGAAACTCATTTTCCCACTCTTCCACCTTAAATTCAAATTGCTCAGTAGACGACCAATGCGGATCAAATCTACTTTTTATACACGAACTCTTTTTGGTTGTGCCACCAAGTGTGAAGACCACGTACGCGTTAACTTCGCCTCCATTCGATGTCGTCAACAGGTCCTGACATTTAATAAGTACCACTTTAACCGAAAACATGGCCTTCCCCATTATGTCACTTAATTTGCAATGAAGCGTTTTTTGCAATGATGAGAATAATAAATAGAGCGAACAAATGAAACAGGCAAACGAGCTAGCGATCGATTGAGCTTTGAGCACGCGGGGACTGTACCGTCTGTTGAAGACAGGCTAACACGATTGTGTCAAATCTTGCTGTTTGTTTTAGGTGACATCTAATATTCAGCAATAGTACAGCCCACCGACGTATTTGAGGAGAATAGCTCACGTGCGCGTGCATGTCCCCGTCTGGTCGTCAACTCGTCACGTACAACATCTTCGCGTAGATTTTGATTTAATTGTATAAAGTATCAATGATTATGAAAGCTGGAATTCGTCAGATTCCTACTAAGAAGCGAGTTAATTGGTATCGTAAGATTGTAGTGAATTCTAGATGAGTAGGGAGTCCAAAGAGCGCGCCACCCATCGAAACGCGAGATAGATACACCGTTTAAGACTTTTATTTCGTCTGACTCAGTACATGCTAGCCCGCTGACGAGCACCGCGTCTCCGCCGTCTGTTAAAATTCTGTATGTTTACCAACGTTGGCGACCGCAACAAAGTTGCCCGCCTTGCGCTTATGCTGCAATGAAAATATAAGCGATAGTCATCGAGACATATAGCACTAAATGATGGCGAGCCTTTTGTATGGCTAGTGTTTATCGTCTCCAATTCTTACTGTTTTCGGACTAAAGTGAGGCTACATTTGATCACGAGGCGATAAAGACAATGATGTATCTGAAGTGCACGTAGATATCTTAGTTGACATGCGAAACCAGAATCAAATTTGTTTATCTTTCGCAGTGGCCTGGCTGATTCCAACATCCCGTCTTTACGTCCCAGTGGTATAGTACGTACAGCTTTTCTTCTAAATTTACGGTATCAGTATCGTTAGAAAAAGCAAATCAAGACGTGAGCTTCAGTGACGACGTTAGATTTTTGTGGGCAAGAGTCCTTTTAGTGGTTTCACAGTAAAAGCAGCGGCTGATGCTGTTTTGAGCCGCCAGCCAATTAAAATTGAGCTGTTTTTAGGAACTGGTGCTGGCCAGCGGTTGTTACAAGTAAATTGCACGGAAGGCTCCACAATTTAAAATCACCAGAGAAGCATGCCTTAAAAATCAACACGCAGTGTCATCTTAAAGGAGCTGAAGCATTTTCTTGTGCTGAGCTGCGCCTTTCCAAACCTCAGCAAGTTATTTAATCCCTTTCGTCTCTTTAGACTTATCGAAAGTCAGCGATACATCGCTGCACGCGATGCAGTGAATACAATCTGCGAGTAAGCTACCAATCGACTCTTTCATGTAGGATAAACACCTACCAAGCTTGACCTAAAAATGAGACTTGACACCTTTGAGTATATCATGCCTTTTTTGCGAAATGATTTAGTGTTTCACAACAAGTTCGGGCAAGCACGAGTCGACATCAAGCTGCAGCTCCGGGTCTCATCCTCCACATGCCCACAGGCGGCGATGGCGGCTCGAACCACAATGTCCATCAGCATTTCGGGATTGGAGATGTAACTGTACGGAAGTTTGTTTTCCGTGTGATGAAAGAGCTTTATCATCGTTTGCTGAGTTTGTGTTATGGCCTTATGCGCAAGAGCGTGCAATACCTCTGCTCCTAACGAGAGTAAATGTGCTCTGAGAGAGCGGTCGATTTGATCGATGGCACACCGTCTTAGCTCAGTTTGAGCCCAAGTACAAGCTGCAGCGAGGCTACCTTAACTTTGCGTTTAAAGGAAGCGTAATTTAGGTCACAGACCTTCCGATCTATACTTAGAGCAAGTACGAGTTTAGCGGATCGCAATTCGCTTACTCCAAGAGTAATTATTGCCTTAACCCAAGGCTGATTAACTCTTCCGTTTGAAATCCAGCACTAACTTTTATTTATTATTTTCTGCGGCAAAACCGCCAAATTATAATTTTTTAGATTTTCTCAAATTTATATAGTAAAATCTAAACACATGTATAAAT
>NW_020187364.1:802415-809528 GCF_900000015.1 Plasmopara halstedii | reverse complement strand
GCGTCATAGACGCAAATGATGCAGACATCTTCTGCTGTAGGTGCTCTAGCAGCGCGTTAGACGCGCACCGATTGCCTCAGGGTCTTGCGCCACAAGGTGTTGCACGTCCTCAGGGCCAAGATAGGATATCATCTTGTTTAGCCCGTCCTGCATGCCCTGGGGCAAAGAGGAGAATTCCTCTTATCTCACAGAGGATCAGTCTAAACGACTCAGGAGTAGATTGGCTACAAGTGCTACCAAATGCAGCGGGGCTGCCATTGCTTAGCGCTCGAGAAAGCGCAATTTAGGTCACCGACCGTTCGTTATATACTTAGAATAAGTACGAGTTAGCAGATCGCAATCCGCTTACTCCATATGAGAAGTGTAGGGCAAATGAAGCTGTAGGGAAGAGCTGACCGAAGAGTCTTGAGTGGTAGAAGGATAAATTCCAAAGTGAATATCCTTTGGTACTTAGTTCACAAACGAGTTGCTACTTTAAGCCAATCAGTGAACAACACATACACTACACATAGGATATCATACCAGCATCGTACCAGCATCATACCAGTATCGTATCGTACTAACGTGCGTTCATATTTGGATAGACGAGGAGAACAAACACACACCACAGTGTACTTGTTATCCGTAATACTCCAAGAGTAATTATTGCCTTAATCCAAGGCTAATTACTCTTCCGTTTAGAGTTTTACACTGATTTTTATTTATTGTTATTTGCGACAAAGCCGTCTAAATTTAAATGTTCAGATTTTCCTAAATATACTAAATTTATATAGTAAAAAGCTAAATACATGCATAACTATTGGCTACCTAGCCACATACCGTATTCTTGTTTGGGTGCAGTAACACCATGCACATCTCGTGTGACCCCCCCTATTACCAGGGTACGCGTAACCCCGTTACAAGGTCTGCCATTTTGTACCTGATCCCTACACAAAAAATACACTTGTGTTATATACAATTAGTTACAGCCATTTGAAAATCACATTTGAATTGATGTTGCTGAGAATAAATAATGAGTTTGGAAAGTCGGGGCCTATGAAGATGGTGAAGCTCCTTAAATAATCTTATTAATATGTGTGCTGTTACGTGAACGTAAAAATGGCACTATATAATGAGTAATATAAAACGTATTGTTCTATTCATCAAATGGAAAAATACTTGTACGCTCTAGATAGAAAAAATAGTTTCTGTTATTTCAGAGGCGATCGGTTCCGCTCCTGGCACTTGCGCTCTAACCTATCCATTAACCATTTGCCAATGCGGGCTCCAAGAGTCTATGCTTTCTTTGCCCAAAGTGCACGGCAACTCTTTTGCAAAAAGCCCCCGGGCGACGCCTTAGGCACGTGGATCACCAGCTTTCTGATCCCCTTAGGGCCAGCAGTAGACACAAGCTTCCTGGGTGTGCCCAACTGCTCTTCAAATAATACTTAAATATTTCATGTTCCATCCTTACAGGGGATACAGTTCTTCACGACTCGATCGTCGACTTGATTACAAGGATCGCCACCGACAAAACTTTGAGTCAAAAGAGTCCGCGTATACTTCGCTCAGAGACTGATGTCGCCACCCAAAAGCAAAATTGAGAGACTCTGAAGTGCCAAAGTAATTTGCTCTGCCATTTCAAGAGTGATATATGATTGGTAATTATGTAATGAAGCTAAATCTAAGCATCTATTTTCCAGTAGTACACTTGTCTTTAATACCTGATACCCCACTCCAAATATTCACAATTGTACAAATGTGTGAAAACGTTTAATATTGTATTTGCAGAGGTCAAGGTAAACGTGCACAGTAGTATGGTGCTATGATTACTCACCCTTAGTGAGCCCCACATGTATCAGTAAAGTCTATAACGGTCACACGTCTCTCCTCGTTTGATATGCTCGACAGATTTCGATGCCACCGAGATTCAGAGCTTAAAAGAGTATAGCTTCGAGGAATGTAGTCATTTTTAGAACGGAGCAAATCTAATCAGGAAATTCTAAGAAAAAAAACGAATATAATCAATTTTTTATAATGTAGCTTGTCTTGTCGCCAAAAATTGGCGGGAAGACGTCCCGCATTGAAGCGCCTCATTATAATTGTCTTGATCATGAGTGGTAGTGAATTAGCACTGGAGACGCAGCTTTTGCTTCAAGAGGCGACGCACATTACGCAGCGTATGGCCGTCGAGTGCGTTTTGGAGAGTGCTAGCGCACAGCCAGTCGAGTCCGAGTTCGAATCCGCCAAAAGTGCGCTGCTAGAGAAATTGCGCCGAAAGAAAGAGGCCCAGCGCGCACAACATCAGCATTTGCATCAGCGGCGTCGCGAAGTCTCAGTAGCAAAGTCCACGACTAGTTGTAAAGCACTTAATCTGCCAGTTGCAGCCGCAACAACTACTGCCTCACGCAAGAAACTGGACTTGTTGTCAAAACTCCGGACACAAGCGATTCAGCAAGGTGCACAAACATTGGCTACGATGTTTGGTTATGCAACATATGAAGAGCATCATAAGGCATTAGATGAGCGCGACAGGGAGAAAGAAGTTGCAGAAGATAAGGAAGAGAAGGAAGAAAAAGAAGACCAAAGTGTTGAAATAGATCTTGTGGAGACTATTGAAGAAGATACACCGAAAGAAGTGTCGGTGGTGTCTGAAATTACGGATGCTATGGAGCTGCACCCAACAGAAGAAGTAAACGAGAGAGCTGAGGTGGATCAACAAAGCAATCGAATCCAGAAACAAGCGGATGTAGCTGAAGACGATGGCAACGAAGCCGACAGTGAACAGGATGAAAAAGATGAAATCGACGAGATGCAAGACCAACGTGCAATGGAAACGACGACATGTGGCCATGAGGCAAACACGAGAGACAAAGCTGCTGGGTATCGCAAGTTATTGCGTGCTGAGGCTATGCAAAACATGCGAGACAAACGTCGAGACAATTTTGTGGAATCGGAAGCTGAGGAAGAGGATGAAAAAGATGTTTTGAATATCGGTGGTCTTGGCGACTTTGGATTTGGAGTGCCTCAAGCCAAGACACAAGAGTCGAAAGAAGCGGAAGAAGAACGTAATGCATTAAAATTACGAAAAGATGATTTAGATCACATTGTGGATGAGCTTTCGGACGACGAACGCGCAGAAGAGCGAGATCTGGATGAAATCTTTCGTCGAGAACAGGAAGATGAAGATCGGCAACAGGTGAAAGAAGTGATGCGCAATGTCAAAGAAGGATTTGGTCGCAATCGCCGTGCATTTTCGAGTTTGCATGCGACTTCAGAAGCTCGTGGTCGTTTTAACTTGGATGAATTAGTAGCTGCTGATGGAAACAAATTTGAAGCTGCTCGCTTGGGATTGTTGGAATCTGATGAGGAAGTCAGTGATTTAGAGAATGGCAAAAAAAAGACGAGTAAAGATGACGATGAAAAGTATGAAGAAGAAGATGAAGAGGCGGAAATGGAACGGATGCTACGGGAACGATTTCAAAACCAGCCGAAAATTTACGTAACGTCCTCTGAATCAGGGAGTGATGATGAGAATGAAGACGATAGCAAGACAAATGACAGTAATGATGACGATTTCGATTCAGACGGAGAACGAGAGCGTCTGCAAATCAAACTTTTTTCGGAGCGTGCTCGTATCAATCGTCGAATGCAACGAATGAAAGATCTAAAACGTCAAATTGCACTCGAAAACGAGAAGGATGATCCAAATGTTAATTCCGATCAGGCAATGCCCAATTTTCTATTGGAAGATGACAAAGACTCGCAAGAAGTTATGCTCATGATGAACCGCACAGACGTCAATGTTTTTGGTCACAAACAGCCTTCGATATCAACGGTTGGCCGGCTCCACTCGTTTGGCACCCTCACGTCAGCATCGCAGAGCTCTTCGTCTTTTAGTCGCGTTATTGGACATTGCAAACTGTTTAGCACGGATTCGGTACGTCGGTTTCTGTTGCGGGTTCCTTTTTTGCAGTTGATATAATTTTTATATGTTGCACTCGCAGACTGGCGGTAGTACTTCGTCATCCAAGGGGTTCGTCTTCACTTCGTTTAGCAATGACAAATCTTTGGATACCAGAGACGAAAATGCTGCACCAAATCATGAAACGACGCCCCGTGTGGATGGTCGCATCAGCGCAGCAACAAAGCGTCGCACTAAACCGACTGCTGCCGGCAATGCACGCAACAAGAAACACAAGAGTAGCGACCTTTACTCAGTATTATCTGCATATCAATGCGTTTCGAGCACTAATCATGGGTCATAAGTGTGAAAATTTAAATTTTTCTTAGTAATTTTTAGTACTCTGTCATAATTAAGTAAACTCATCATAAGATTAAATTTTACTGTAGAGTAACCTCGATATCTGATGTAGAAGCCGGTGGGTGCAAGGGCCAACAATTTTTTTAATTTGCGACATAGTGCTACTATCATTATCAATATCTCGAGAAACTCTTAAGATGGACTTCCGCTTTAACTTTCGCGCCGGCACGACGCACGTTCTTAAAGCATCGGCTGCTCGGTACAATGGCAAATACTAACGTACCTGATCTGATTTTAGCAATAACTACAGTATATTGCTTATAAATTCAATACAACATTGCCCCGCTTATCTTCTGTGATCCGCATAAAACGCTTTCCTCGCAAACCTAACGTCGACAGGTTTGCATTAATTGGAATTCTTGACAGACTGAGAGCTCTTTCTTGATTCTATGGGTGGTGGTGCATGGCCGTTCTTAGTTGGTGGAGTGATTTGTCTGGTTAATTCCGTTAACGAACGAGACCTCCGCGTGCTAAATAGTTCCGCTTACCATTTTTGGTAGGTTTGTGGACTTCTTAGAGGGACTTTGGGTAATCAAACCAAAGGAAGTTGGAGGCAATAACAGACCTGTGATGCCCTTAGATGTTCTGGGCCGCACGCGCGCTACACTGATGCGTTCAACGAGTATCTAACCTTGATCGATAGGTCTGGACCACTACTGGTGGTCCAAACTATACGAATGGACGAACACATATGTGCGTATGCCAAAGGGTGAAACCCTTTCCGAATGCGGCGGTGCCGCTGGCCAGTCTGCTGGTACTCTCCTGGCAGTCTACGAGTTTGGACTTTGTGTTTGGCCTGCCGTACTCCGTGGGCAACACGGGTACGTGACCTTCGTCCACTGTTTGAGCAAGATGACTCAACTTGCGGCGGTGCTAGACATCATCGACGGTGTGGGTACAGCGACGCTGTTTGTGGATCGTGTCGTTCGACAGCATGAACTCCCGGTGTCAATTGGCTCTGACAGATACCACCGCTTCACTGAGAAGTATTGGTCGACGATCTTTAAGGTGCTGGGCACCAAGTGGACTATGTGAACAGCGGGTCATCCGCAGACCGATGGTCAAACTAAGCCAGTGATTCGCGTTGGTGAAGACGTTCTTTGCAGCGGCTGTGCTGAGACGCCGAGGTGCTGGAGCGCCATTCTGTTACTTGTGGAGTTCGCACTGAACAATGCAGTGCATTCATTTACTGGCCAAACGCTGTTCTACGTGAACGGACTCGTTCAGCTTCGCGTCTCGCTGACGCCGTCATCTCATGTCAGGGGTTTGGTGGAGGAGGAATAGCCAAGTGGCTAGTAGATGTCAGCCCACTCATTGATCGTAAAGCAGTCGATGACTTCTTGCCTTCCAGACTGAGTATCTTACGTCACGTTTGCGATGCGATGGCTGAAACCGAAAACATGCAGAAAGAATATGGAGGTGGAAGTAGCAGAAAAGTGTTGAAAACGTTGTGGTCGAAGATCGGGTTTATTAAATGCTAAAATCTTCCTTCACATGCAGTTTCTTCTGGCTTGTGGACTAAGCTCAGTCCACGTTTATCGGACCTTAAAAGGCCGTGGCCAAGCGAGGTGATACGTATGCACTAAACCTCCTGAAACGACGCGCACCCACCCGTTGTTTTATGTGGGCTTGATTAAGCCACACCGGGATCCGGCGCAAGTGAACGCAAAAGGCGTTGGTGTTGGGGCGACGCCAACATGCGCTCGACCACCCAGAAGCTGAATTAGCAACTTGGTTTTAGTATATAATGCAACGAACTCCTTCTCCAACGGCACCAGGCCCTTCACCATCGCACGAAGTGACGTGTTCGTCTGATCGACGGCTAGGAGCCGCTTCGACATAGATCGATAGTCTTCAACGTGAGGCAGTCGGGTGGGTGCACTAAGTGCTCGAAGCTCTCGAGGGTTTTTGCGCAGCGGTATGCGACCTCAGCATGATGCTCAGCGGAGTCCCAATCCTGACGAGCCTTGTCCTTAAGAGCTCAACAAGCATCGCGAGTCACCGGCGGCGATCGACCAAGTCGCCATCGTCCGCCGCAGACTCTTCACGACAGAAACAATGGCGTCTACTATCAAGTAAAAGGTATTGTGGGTCGACGTCGTCGACGGGGCCAAAACCAATATCTTGTGAAGTGGCGAAGATACCTAGCCTTCGAGATCTCGTGGGAGTTTCGAGGTGCCACTTCGGCGGGACGGCTCAGTGGACACCTCTTATGATCAGAGGTATCATGACGTTCCGCGTCGTTGTACGTTCTGCGCTTCTCGGCAATAGCCATGGAAGCCGAAGGGCCATGAGCTCAATCTAAGACACTAAGCTGCTGTGGCTGCAGACTCACCCGTGTGAGAGACCACAGAGCTTGTGAGAGCGCAATAAATTAATCTATAAGTCGCAGGGCAAATGATGTCGGTGTTACACCTTGAGTTTGGCAAACTCAAACTGACGATGGCATTCCACGCGCACGTCAACATCCTTGTGGCTCTGCTGTAAGTTAGACTGCGAGGAAAGTTTCCACTGCCGCTGCACCCATCGCTCAGAGAGTTTATTATCGTCTGCAGCGGTTTTGCCAGCGGCGAGTACCACAGGAATCGTCCGCATCGCGTGTACAGGAGCGCCTCCTCATTCAGCGCAAAGTTGAACCTATCCATTGGGAATTCTGAGGTACCAAGAAGCGAGCTCGGAGAGAATTTCGTTTGTCTATCAGCTTGTGTAGTGACCGGGGACCCGATCACATAGACGTTCAGCGATTCAGTGTTCTCGTCTTTCGCTTGTAGTGGGATCCCCCGAGCGGAAGCCATATTCCTCACGAGTGT
>NW_020187364.1:801820-802405 GCF_900000015.1 Plasmopara halstedii | reverse complement strand
GCGGGTCAGCCGCGCCTCAATACCCTGATCAATGCCGGCACCAGCGCGGGCATTATCCTGACGGTAGTCATCCTGAGCGTTCTGCCCGGCGGCTGGCGTGCCGCCTGTCTGCTGTTCGCTTTGCTGTCGCTGGCCTGTGTACTGCCGGTGATGCGCGTGTTATCAGGTCACGCCGCCAGTCGCCCCACCAGAGTGCGTCACTGGCACCAGCGGCTGTATCGCCGCTCCATGCATCGTCTGATGAGTATTGCGTTGATTTCGGGTCTGGTCAGTGCTGCCTGGTGGAGCTTTGGGTCAGCGCTGCTGCGACAGCATGTCGGTGTGGATGAGGAGACCGCCCGCTTACTCTGGCTGATTGCCGGAGGAGCAGGCATCGTGGGTGCGGCAACCGGCCCGGTCGCTGCCCGTATCGGGCTGAAGGGTGTATACCGGCTCTCACTGTGCGGGATGGCAGTGCCACTGCTGGTGCTGGCCTGGAGTCGGGGCGAATCCACCGGCTTAGCGATCGCGGTTGCCTGCTGTGGCGCAGGTTACGTCACGCTATCGGGCGTGCTGCTGGTGTGGGGCGCACGCGCCACTGCTGAA
>NW_020187364.1:800395-801810 GCF_900000015.1 Plasmopara halstedii | reverse complement strand
CAAACACAACGTTCATACTCATGGACTGCCGACATTCAGAGGGTACCGGCAAGCTGACTAGCGGCGTCGCCGCGTTCGGAGAGGGTTCCAACTTTTGACACGTCTCACCCGTGCGCACATAGGTGCTTGTCCATTTGTACAGATTGGCTGCCCAGTAGGGGCAGCACACCGAGCTGTACATTTTCGTGCGACCGAGATGACCAGTGAGTGGGGCGACGTGGGCCTCATAGAGAAGACGGTACTTCAAATTCTCATCGTGAGGAACCACAATTTGAGGTGTATCCGTCAAATCGGTGATTTAATACAGCATTCCAGTATTTAACGAATATCGGTGCAACCGTGCGCGCAGTCGCGACGACAAGTTATTTCCGAGTTTCCAAATTCCTTGCTCCCAAGAGACCAAGGCAGCGCGACGCACATATCGTCACGCGCGTATGCGGCGCGCATCAAACCCGTCACGGATAACGTCCCCGTCGTGACATGAGCAAGACCGAAACCGGGTCTGCATGACAATGCATCAGCCAGAGCATTCGACTTTCCTGGCTTATACTTTACCTCAAGGTTATATTTGGTGAAGAAATACAGTCACCTGATCGTCCTCGAAAGGTGAGGCGGTTGGGTCGCAGTGGGTAGTGACGCATAATCTGTGTAAATCACGAACGGCTTGGAGCCGAGCAGATGCACATTGAACTTGACAAGTGCGTACTTCATCGCAAGTAATTCCTTGTTGTGGACTGAGTACTTCTTCTTTCAGCCTTGAGCTGGCGAGATTCGAACGCGATCACCTGATCTCGCCCCTCGGCGTCTGCCTGCAGCCGATGACAAACTTTAAAGCGTTACAGACGACACTTAAAGAACGATCGGGGTCCGGCAACGCCATTATTGCTGCATTAGGAGGCTGTCTTTGACCCCGTCAAAGCATCCGCTCGGCGTACCACCATTCCGTATCCTTCATAAGGAGATTCGACAATGGCCGTGCCATTTCCGCACTTGTGCAAATAGTTGGTACAGCCAAGCCTTATGCAAGCCTTTTTGGTTCTTTGGGATCGACCAGTCCACAATAGCCTTGACCTGGAAGATTTCCGCTCGAAAGCCTCGCTTCCTAATGCAGCACCCTAAAAAGAGATTTCATCTGCGCCACAGATGCACTTATCGGCATTAGCATACAGATCATTCGTTTGCATGCACTCGAGCACCGCTTTCCAATGAATGATGGAGTTCATGTCATCGGTCCTCCAGTGCCTCGCACGACTGAAGAAGAAGTATGTCTGTGCATACGCCCGGTGGGGCCTGAACAACTGCGCCACAAGACGATTAAATGTTGCTAGTTCATTTGACAGCCCCTAAGGCATCACAAGCCACTCCTTGTCGATCATTAAATGCGTATTGGACAGGGGTCTCGAACGTGGCTCGCG
>NW_020187364.1:799782-799923 GCF_900000015.1 Plasmopara halstedii | reverse complement strand
GGCTCTCAAAGTCCTCCGCGTCCTCGAGCAGGTTCACGTCGTTCACGAGGTGCCTGCTTGACCCCGTGTCCAGGATCCAGTGGCCCTTGTCCGACTTGTTGTTGCCCACCGTGAGCACGTAGTCCGCCTCGCCGCCTTGGT
>NW_020187364.1:789218-799772 GCF_900000015.1 Plasmopara halstedii | reverse complement strand
GCGGTAGACGACCTCGGAGAGATGCTCGGCAGAATGCCGATGACGACGGACTTTGTCCACCAACGCTCGAAGAGCATCGCGAGTCACCGGACGGTGATCGACCAAGTAGTCATTGTCACACACCGACTCTTCTCGATGAATATAGTGGCATCCACTATCACATGGAGGGCCTTGTGGGTCGACGTCGTCGACAGGGTCGAACCTAATATCCTAGGAGGTGGCGAGGATACCCAAACTCCGAGAACTCGTGAGAGTTTGAGGTGCCACTTCGGCAAGACTGCCCAGACGTCGAGGACGCTTAGGATCGGAAGGATCATGCCGCTTCGCGTCGTCGTGCCCACCGCGCTTCTCGGCAGTAGCCCGGGAAGACGAAGGGCCATGAGCTAAGCTCGAGCTATGGCCCTGAGCTGCTGTGGCCGTTGAAGCACCCTGTGAGAAACCATTGAGCTCGCGGAAGCGTTATGGATTGTTCTATATGTCGCAGGACGACCATACGCTGGAAGCCGGCATTGCGCCTTGAGTTTGGCAAACTCAAATCTATGATGGCGCTTAATGCGCAGGTCCACTTCCTTGTGGCCTCGCTGTAAGGTAGACAGCGATTAAAGTATCCATTGCCGCTGCACCCATCGCTTAATGAGCTCATCGTCTTCTGCAGCGAGTTTGCCAGGGGCGAGCACCACAGGAAGGTCCGTATTACGGGAACAGGAGCACCTCCTTTTTGAGCTCGAAGTCGAGCGCGGTACTTATTTATTGAGACCTCTTGGGGTGGCAAGAAGCGAGCTCGGGGAGCCTCTCGCTGGTCGATCTCAGCTTGTGTAGTGGCGGGGGGTCCGACTAAGCAGACGCCTAACGATCGAGTGATCGCGTCTTTTCGCTTCAGTAGCGGGATACGCCGAGTGGAAGCCGTATTCCACAGGAGGTTCTAAGACCGAACGCGGATACGAGCGCAAGATGCCGTCCTGAGAGCAGCCTTCAATTACTGCTCCTGTGCATCGTCGAGGCGATTGGCAATAATACCACTTTTCTCGGAAGCCGAGAAGACGGGGAACGGAGATGGTGTCCCTAAGGTTTGAGCTGGGCTTAAGCCGCGCTGTTGGCGTCGTTCATCCTCCTCGTCATCCCATGCTGGGAGAGGAGTATCCGACTCGTAGTCGACTTCCTCCGAATCCTCGACGAGGAAGTCCGTCGCTCGGGGCGGGCGCGGTGTGTTGCACTCTGTTACCGAGGGCTTGGAATGTGCTCCCATGAAGCCGTGGTAGTTCATCCTATGCAGAAGAAGAAGAAGAAGAAGTACTTTGCCCGCGGGCGCCCTCGGAATCAGCTAGGCGGGGTGTTTTGCGTGTCATAGACACAGGGCCATAGAGCGAAGAATGTTTAAAGCTGTTTTTAAGAAACGTACAGGTGTCTCAGACACGCGAGCCTCGTTCGAGGCGACGAATTAAATGTGGATTAGTGATATTCTCAATTTTAATGGGGGAAGTGTAAGAGGTTTACACTTTTCCTTGTAAGAAAGGGCGGGTCGCACAAGATGGTGTAACCTTACATAGGTATGTATTACACAAGTTAGTGTGATCACACAGTGGTGTGGCTACACCGTAACAAGAAGCCACTACGTGGCAGGATTGCCAGTAGAAATGCATATTAGTATATTCATTAGGTCTTGTAATAGTAATTAGGTATTACTACATTATATAGGAAGCCTAGAATTTTAGATATTAGCGGCTCTGCCGCAACTAATACAATGAGATGCAGATTCAGTTTTAAACAGAAGTGTTCGTTTGCCTTGGTTAAGGTTTAAGTACCTTGAGGTAGCGGATTGCGATCCGCTACACGCTTACTGGCCCTTGTAATGAACGTAAGGTCGGTGGCCTTAGCTTAGCTTTCTCCAAAGTTTTCTCCAGACAAAGAACTACGGCAGCCCCGCTGCACCGAGGAACTAAAACCATTCTCGGTAAGGAGGCCGAGATGTTGTTCGATGGAGACGATCGTAGTGACTCTTCGAGTACCGATCCTTCGCCTCCATCGTCATTTTGGAGACATACGACCATGCTGTTTGCTTAGGGTAGTCCGCTCTCTGCGCTCACTCTATACTCAGCACGAGGTATGCACTTTATGCCCGTTGATCGACGGCAACGTTTAACTCATCACTAGTGAGCTGGACTGGGCCCACGGGGCCCATATCGCCCGTCTAAAAGTGCAGACTTGATTCCGTCCATCCGATCTTGCTCGCTGATCCAGGGCTTTCGACTCGAGCTGATAACAAAACGAGCGCTTTTTGATCCCATATTCACCACTCATGGGAAGTACGTCTTGCGTTCAGAGCAGTAGAGATAAAAAAGCTAATTTTTATCGGACAGCATCTCAATATTGAAGTGCTAAAGATTTTCCTTCTCGATACGCGCACTAGACGTAGGAAATACATCGTCTCAACGGTGTTACACCTTTACAAACTAGCTTAAAAAATTGATATCAGACTAGAACGTCGCATGATGCTTGACCTGGTAGCGAACAATACACAGCAATGTTGAGGTCGGTGCTCTTCAACTCGAGTTGTTGCTGTCAACAGCTGTGCTCATCTTCACGAGACAGCTGTTACAGGTCGCGAGCCTGAAACAAGGTCCGACCTCACTTGGTATTGGAAAGCGCGCTGGACCAAGCAATCGCGCCAGGTGTAAGTGGCAGCAGCGCCAGGGTAATCGTGTTGAAGAATCTGAGCTACGCCATAACACCGCGTGGCTTCAGGCCTTCCAAGTGGTCCGGCACCGTATCGCTGCTGTTCTAGCTCAGAAGATGGCTCAGATACAGGGGATGGCGTAAAAGGTACCCCGACGTAAACGAAGCACTTTCCAGTTGACTAATTTGTAAAAGTGAAGTCGTGCTATGGCTTTATTCAATCCACGCAAAAATAGGATGCGATCGCAATCTCTTCGGGACCCCAAGAGTGTAATCTAATCTTCTTGTCAATACATCCATGAACGGTCCGCAGACACTGCATATGTAGACAGTCAAACAGCGTTTAAAATCGCTTTCACCCACTAAGCAACCATGTGAGTGTTACCAGCCACTATCATCGCCATTCTGGCTCTCAGCCGTAGCGTCGGGTAGCATGACGCTAAATCTCAATGAGAATTTTGTTACGAAATGGAGCCGGAATGACATTTGCAAGTCAATTTGATCGACGACCCTCACCACCACCATTGTTTGGAGGTGTCAAAGGTACGTGAGGACTTATCAAACCTTTTGTGAAAATTGGAAATCAACTTGCAGAGGCATGTACTAAGATATTCAACGCAAACTTTATGAGTGGGAGAAACTCGTTCCAGCACCGCGGTCTCCTCGCTCAAATGATTCGACAAATGACCTCCACCCCGCGATTCACGCGTTCCATTTGACCATGAATTAGCGGGGTGCAAATCTAATCTAAAAATAATCTGGACCCTGATACATTAAACAATTTTGTCAGATAATGTTGCAAAGCACAAACCCCGATCCACCATGATATGGTGTTCCAACCATGCCATACCGAGGATAACGTCATACCTTGCATGCAAGTCTAAAACTAGACAACGTTCCACCTATCAAAGTCAAGGAACTTGACACCGAGGTCCACAGGGACCCTCGGCACAGTGACACAATATCCCGGCACCAAGCGAACAGACGGTTTCTCACAACCGCGCTTCCAGCGCTTCAGCATACAGCTGGCTTCCTTCGATCGTAGAGCGTCGTGCATAATTGCGCGACGCCCCGGAATCGATCAAAACCTTCCACGGTTTTCAAGCCCTTCACAATCTCTTTTACTTTACGCGCCTTGCGCAGGAGACATCCAGTCTGAAAGTTACGGGTGTCTCCAAAACCAAAACACCGTCGGGTATTTAAACGCTGCTCAACACCTCGGAGCTCTCCCTCCTCTCGTTAAGCATGGCTGAGATCCATTGACTCAGGCCTTCTAAGGGTGTGCATTCCAACCATGCCGTGCCGACTTGAAATTGAATTCGGCATTTAATATCACATTCACCGCTTCTTCAAAAATAAGACGGATGCGAACGAAAGACTTCCATTTTGACCACGCTAGTGCGAAGGCCTTACATAAAAGATGGTCACTGCGACCTCCTCGAGGAGAGGATTGGCTGTGATCTTGGCAATAAGGGTTCTCTACTCTTGAACAAAGTCCACCACCTCCTTCTTGCCCTGTCGAGCAGCAAGGAAACGCGAACGCACGCGATATGCCTAATTAGGCGGCGAGGACACTCACGAAAGATGACACTTCAGCTCCTTCCAGGAGGGGAACGCGGCTGCAACCTGAGCAACGCACGTTAGTGCCAATTCTCGCGCTTGGCTCGCGAGCTTGGAGATAGCTCGCACCACGCGCTGTTGCTCGTTCTGGAGCATGGCGGATGACATTGCCACCTTGGCCTGTCTTACTCAGAGCAGGAGATTCTCACCATCCTTACGCACGATGGTCTTAACGATCACCAGGAGCGGCCTGAGTCGGAAGGAATTATCCGTCGATGACGGTGGCGTCATAGACGCAGTCGACGATGACAGCTTCTACTTCAAGTGCTCTAACACAGCATTTTCATCACTTGAAAACGCCTCTAGGCGTGCGCTTATGGTCTCCGGACCTTGCAAAACAAGGTGTTCCACGCCCTCAGGGCCAAGCAGGGACATCAGCTTATTAAGCCCGTCCTGCATGCTCTGGGGCGAACAGGAGTATTGCTCCATCGCCACAGAGGATACGTCGTAACGACTCAGGCGTAGCGCTACCAAGTGCAGCGGGGCTGTCGTAGCTCTTTGCTTATAGGAAGCTAAGCTAAGGTCACCGACCTTACAAGACACAAGAACCAGTACGAGTGTAGTGGATCGCAATCCGCTACCTCCAAGAGTGTTTGAAACCTTAACCAATGTAAGGACGCTCTACCTTCCAGAATTGAAACTGTATTTAATTGTTTATTTGCGGCAAAGCCGCCTGTATCTAAATATGTAGGTTTTCCTGATTAACAAAGTAAATTCTGATTAATATACATTACTACCAGTAGTCCTAGCACGTAGTGGCTTCTTGTTACGATGTAGCCACACCATTGTGTGATTACACCAACTTGTGTTATCCGGACCTATGTGACCCGCCCCTTCATATCAGGGTACGTTCAACCCCATTACATTCGGTAAAAACTAACTGAACTATATGATGATGGATACTAGAGCAGACTTCCAATGCAAATATGCTGTAAGGAGTAGATATTCAAAAATCATTATCTGGAGTGAAACTTTAGCGAAGTGGCTTCTTATCGGGCGATCAATTCTGCCCAATGTCATCAACCATAAAAGAAATGTGAACGCCATTGTAAATGTGAGCTTCAGTGAGGACTGAATCTTAGTGGGTGATGGTGTAGCGGTGTACGCTCTGCACTACTGTGCAAGGCCACATAATACTTCTCTGTAGTTGTGCAAATATATTTTTGCACGATTGTACAAAATTTACACTCCGAATCTGTGTAATTGTGGAAAACTCGAGGTACTGAAGTATAGATAGTAATGAAGACGATGGGACTTCACAGGTCCGTGGAACACATGGGCTATCAGCCTCACACAAAGCTTCAAAATTCGTTTTAATTTTCAGTGCAAAAATTGTATATATTTTTTCAGTATTACAAACAAAATCAATCAAAAATTTATGCCACACCTAAAATTGAAGAGCCAAATAGGTATTTATACACACAATAAACTTTCATTTCGTTAAATGTAGAGCTTACAGCCACATTTTTGGTGCAGATGTCGACTCCTAGAAAGCACGGGAAGTCGGACGTGAAGAACAACATCAAAACTTCTGAGCAGTACTCGAGTATGCCTTTCAAAAAGCCGCTCGCCAACATAGACAAGTGTTTTGGCGCTGCTGGATTTCTTTTTTGGGGTGCTTCATCGGAAAGTATGGCCTGCGTGCACGCAAAATATATGGACATTGTAGATTGGCCAGTGCCTCTGTTCAAAAAGAACTTGATGAAATGGTTTGACCTGACCGATTGCTTTCACAAGCACAGTGCAAACTATACCGACATGACACGATCCTTACTAATCTCCTTGGAAAGATGTCAACAGATTATGGTCCGCGACAGAAGAGGCAACCCCTAAGGCTGAAAAAGAAAGCCTCATGCACGCTCCGATTCAGTCATTCCACGTCGCCTGTGACGCCTCAGCCTTTGCCTTACGCTGTACTTGACTCCGAGCAGATATCAACACGTGTATATCGTTTGTTCTTGAAACGATTGCATCATTATTGCTGAGCGTAAGCAGACAGCGGGTTATAAGTGAGTCTGGCGCCAAAAATCTACAATAATGCTAATTTTACTCGCACACATCCAACACGCGAACGCCTGAGAAAACGCTCTTATATGTTCCTATACCACCTTGCACCTCGCACCTTGCAACTGGCGCCAGCGCCTGTGTCAGCTTTTGCTGCAACGCTTCCGTGCACTAGCAAGTGCCATAAGATGATAACGCTATTCACTATATGAGGAATTGTACGATCGGTTGCTTAAGTAAACAACGTTGTTTGTTAAACTAAAGCATTTATCAGCAATTTCTCCTTTCAGTGGAAGTTCGGATCGGTTACGGAGGTATCCGATAGTTAAATTGTATTGCAGAAATCCTTCCGTTCATGTTTACTCCGCTTAACTTTTAGATTTATTTTGAATACAATGACTACTAAAGCAAAACCTAGAAGGCACATTTAGGGTCGAGGATCAAGCAATTGTGTACAAGTAATTACGTAGAAATCAAAACCTGCATCCACCAAGCGTAAGAAATGTATCGATTAGCTCCATTGTCTCACCGAGGAATATAAATGACAGGCATCACACGGCGCACCAGCATGTGGCAAAATCCCACGTGGCCACACTCATTAAATAGGCATTCCATCGCACAGGAATGGCCAGCTAGCGCTGGTTCACTGCTTAATTAGTTCGTGATGTTTTTCAAGCGCATACAAGCTCGTAGAGCCTTTGAGGTATATGTCAACATATTTCTGAATTAGCGCAGCATGCGTCCGGATAAGATAATCTTTTTGCTTTCTCACGATCCGGCGTGTGCCACCTTGTGGTATCTGCACAGCCACGAGAATAGAGTTGTCTGGCACGTGCTCCCCTGCCGTCACCACAACGCCACTACCAATCACACAATTGTCGCCGATGACTGAGCCCGCTAATGTCCGCGCCTTCGGCTCAAATAGATTGCCGTTACCTATGCTGTGGCTTTGTACTATACATCCGCTCTCGAAAAGATTATCAAAGCCAATCTTCATCACTTCTGCCGTGTCGTTCACCAGAATAGCGCCATCCTCGACGAAGCAACGCTCACCAAGCACAATAGAGCCAGTGGTAGAGCGTAAACAAGCGCCAGGATGCACTGCGCACTGCGCACCAATGGTAACTGCACCCTGAACCTCTGCATTCACGCACACGGCGGCTGTCGACGCTACCTGCATACCTGTAATATGAAAACTGATATATGGATTTTATGAGGTGCTCCAACCCTCACTGTGGAATAAAATACTGCCGTACACCATTGATGTCTGCTCGAGTAATTGATGGCAAGGCGATCGCGAAGGCGCTACGCACTGTGCTTAAGGGCGACATTGCGAAGCTCACGGCAATGCATGGACGGGTGCGCTTTCATGTTGCTTTACTTCTCATTTGCAACCTTTTTAACGCATTCCTTCCAGGCCCCAGCATTGGGACTTATCATGGTTGGAAACCGCGAAGACTCAGCCCTTTACGTGCGCAATAAGAACGCGGCGTGCCGTCATGCTGGAATCCGTTCCGAAAATTTTTTCTTCGATGAAAACGTAATTCAGGTATTCAGCTAGAATAAACACAAGAGGTACACCTTAGGGCTGACCAAAGGGCTGACTTCTTGTTGCAGGACACCATTGTGCGCAAGGTGGAGGAGCTAAATGAAGACCCTACCATCGACGGCATCTTGGTGCAGCTTCCGCTCCCAAGCACGCGACTGAATACCCAGCATATTATTAATTGTATTAGGCATGACAAGGATGTGGATGGCTTGCACCCGTTTAATGCCGGCGAGCTGACCATGCGCGGACGATATCCGTACTTGATTCCGTGCACGGCCAGAGGGATTCTGGCACTACTAGACGACCAGCGCACACCGCTGCGTGGCAAGACAGCAGTAATTATTGGACGCAGTAACTTAGTAGGTAATCCGGTGAGTATGTTGCTACAAAAGAGAGACGCGACGACGATTCTCTGTCACTCCAAGACGATAGGGCTTCCTAGGTATGTACGTCAAGCGGATGTGGTCGTTGCAGCCTGTGGACAGCCGTATCTTGTACGCGGCGATTGGTTAAAGCCTGGCGCCATGGTGATTGATGTGGGCATTAACTTCGTTCGCGACGTGAGTGGCGCATTCCATGGTGTGGCAAATGCCGATGGTCTGAAGCTTGTTGGTGACGTCCATTTTCCAGAAGCTTGCAATGTGGCTGGTATGGTGACTCCTGTGCCGGGCGGCGTGGGACCCATGACAATCGCTATGCTGGTGCATAACGTCGTTGAAGCATTTAAACGTCGAATGGATACTAAAAAGTAAAATATGTTGTGAGAGGCTGAACGTAGCAAAGAATGTGCGTACGTTGTTGTTTATTCTCGACGATGAATGATATGGGCGAGATGGCTGCTTATTCACCATGATCTTTTCTTTGACGAGCACGTGGAAGTAATATTTCTAGCAAAAACTGGTCGACACGCTTATGGAGTGCAATGTATGGATTGCAAATGACATACTCTGTCAAGGCGGCCAGTATCTCATTAAAGTCGTCAAATTCTATCCGCAGCACATCCAGCTCACCTTCCATACGCACCACCTCAATTGCTGGCTTGTAGGAAGGGGCTGTGCTATCATCACGCTGCAAACTAACAAACAGTTGGCTAAGCATATGCTGTGAAACAAATGTGCCAAAAATCTTGCAGTCGCGCGCCATGACAATGAATCCCGACAAAGGCAAGGTCGAGTTTTGTTCACGTATAGCGTGCATCGAAGCATAGTAGCGAAATATACGCTGAAGAGCAGATTTGTGCCGTTGGAAAACTTCGCAAACCGATGATCGTGCCACTTCGGCACGAAATAACTCACGCTGAGATCGAAGAGCGTGTGGAAGAACGTCCTGCTTCATAAGCAAGCGAAAACGTTCGTCTAACGGCAGTGCTAGCAAGGATGCTGTGTGGGTTTGCCCTTCAAGTGGTGATGCTCGAGACTCAGGTATTGGAGCGTACTTGACTGCTGCTAGTCGCACAAGGGCGTCCGCAAAGTGTCGACCAGACAATTCTTGCGTTTCGATACCCTTGACTGAACCATTTTCGTCTGTCACTTGAGTGTTTAAAGGAATCCCGAAGGATAGCTCGCCAGGCTTGTCGGTCAAAGGTAGCGGTGAAGCAGCTTTAAAAACAGTATCGACAACTTGTGCTGTGACGTATTTGTCTCCAGGAAAACAGTCTTTGATAAACTTATTAAACTCGATAAAACTCATAGCAGCAAGACTCCCTGCACCACCACTCGCACTGCATCAAAGCCATAAAGTAAGTACAATCACTGTGCAGTCAATGAAAAACTACTGCGACCTGTAATGCTTGAAGATCTCGTTGAGATCTTTGCTGTACGCAAGCAATGCACGACGAACAGCACCAGTAACGATATCGACATCTCTCTCAGGCACCACTGGAAGCATGGCGGGCTCAGCTATACAAAAGGTTGTTGACTTTTTGCATCGTTTCGATTTTGTTATATGGTGATAATTGTTCATACTGTCTTGAACGAGGAGAACGCGAATACAAGAAGTGTCAACACGAGAGAACTCATGCACATGTTCATGTGCTCGCTCATCCACGAGCTGAAGAGGCGCTTCTGGATAAGCTTCACGCGCGCGAACGCACGACCAAGTAATGGCAAGAGTCTTGCATGCAATTTGTGAGAGTGCACTGGAGGCCTCACTTGATGTGACGGCAATATAATGAAGTTCGAGATGTAGCTGTTTAAGCGACGTCTCGCACGTCCGCATCTCTTTAAGAAGATGAGAAACGATATCCACATCGTAATTGTCGTTCATCCGTTTAACTTCAAGCAGTAGCCCACAAATGCGTCTCCAGATTGTGACGATATTGAAATAGTCTCCGCGCTGTTTTTCTATGCTCAGATTTCGAATTGTGCCCCTGTTGATCATTCACATGAAAATGTCAAATATTCTGAGACTATCGTCGGATTTCGGCCTCTACGTACATGGTAGCGCCAAACAGCATCGCAACAAATGCAATGTTCTCAGTCCCGCTGGCTGCGTGAATGCTGCTGCTTGTGACAACTTGCGGCAGAGGTGGCTGAATACGCTCGTGAAATGTGGCGATATTTTTCAGCCTTTTATCTCTGTCTGGTTCATGAACCATCTATGTAGCAATTAAGGTTACACCCCGTTGTAATACTAGAAAAAGACGCGCGTACCGAGGCGTCAAACCAAGAGGGAAAAAGTCGATGCAACAGGAACGAGAAGCGGCGACC
>NW_020187364.1:789043-789208 GCF_900000015.1 Plasmopara halstedii | reverse complement strand
ACTAGTACACTGTGGAGAGATGTGGCCAACTTTGCCACAATTTTTGCATGTAGCCGTCTTCGTCCAGTCATCGTTCTTGTCTTTCTTCTTCTCAAACGCTTTGTATGCGTCTTAGACTTGTTAGGACGATGGTTGGATTCCGAATGTGCCGGCTGCGACTTATAT
>NW_020187364.1:788140-789033 GCF_900000015.1 Plasmopara halstedii | reverse complement strand
TCAATGACGTCGCACTGCTCCTTGGGCAGGGGCCATTGGCGTGTTACGCAGTATTTGGAACCGGAACCAGGTCGATTACATGACGCACACTTGGTCCGGGGGTAGGACCGAAGGCGGGTCTTTGTAGACAACGTCTTGAGATTGCTTTACCAAAGGATAGTACGGATATAAGTGATTCCGTAGGATCGACGATCCATTTGTGCGTTCAGCACTCTCTTGGTGTCTTCCAAGACAACTTCATCCAGAAGCGATGACGAGTTTATCTCCTCGTCAGGTCGTACAATGACCTCTTCGGCCAAATCGCTTGTCTTAAAGGTTCTGCCGAACTCTTCAAGGGACATCTCTTCCAGCTCAAGAAGAGCATCTACTGCAGACATAGCCTCGAGGCGGACGTCGCCATCTTTCTCCCCCGTCATACCGTTGACGAGGGTGTATGACTGTGCGCCATCATCTACGGTAGACACACCCTGTATCAGGGCCGACGCTCGGCGTCTGTCAACCAGCATACAACATCGCCGTCGTCTCTGTACAGAAGTTCTCTGTCTCGGTGAGACCAGGGTGAACACGCACTCCCATCTGTCACCCTCACTGTTCGCTCCTTTGAAGCTCCGATATTATCTACAACATCCGACAAAGGGCTGTTAATCCTGCAGTCTTCGTCCACTGGATAGCGTGCCACCCCACGCGCATCTGAAAGGCCGCGTTCAAGATGCCTCGAACTTTGTTTAACCACGCCATCAATGACATGCAGCGACTGCTTTGCAACGAGAGCAGTGCTCAGTGGTTTACGTGCCACTTCACATGCATCACGGGGACCTCGCCCTCGATGCCTCGGCCCTTGGCCGACCATGTCACGCATGACATGCAGCGATCGCTACGAAACTTGAGCAGCG
>NW_020187364.1:764430-788130 GCF_900000015.1 Plasmopara halstedii | reverse complement strand
CGCACTCGCAACGTTGATCCTGGTAGCAGCCTATAAGTGTCCGTGCTTACCGAAGTTGTCTTAAACATCACACAACCAACTCTGAGATTTGGTCTGCAATTTAATGCCATTGTGCTTGTCCCGCTAGTTCATTAATAGAGGTCAACTTGGTTGTAGTTCTGTGGGCTAAAGGTGCAAAGCCGTAATAACATTTTTGTGCAGTTCAGTGGATAACAAGTCAAGTCCGTCAGTTCCGACCAACGACATAATTCGTCAGCATTTCAATCAGTACAGCCGTACGAACTCACATTACAATATTGTCTAATTGTGAGTATGCAGAAGCATCGAAGTATCGGCACTCATGTAGATGACGAGACACCGTAAAGTGAAGGTCCAAGGTACACGTGGGCTATTAGCCGTACTTCAAGCAATAAAATGAGTTTTTATCAGATAAAGCAAAAACAAAATTACATATCGGCTTGGATGTGTTTCAGTTGAAATATATGTCACTCCTGAAGTAGCTAACAATTTAGGCCTTAAATTACGGTACAGGCTCTCATACCGCTCATAGGTGGATCTTAAGATCTCTATCTTTGTGCGGCTCTTAGCACGTACTCGTTAAGTTGACATTTCCAGTTGTGTGATATACACAACCACCCCGTTGCACAATAAATCGATTTCTCTAACAATCGATCCATGTTGACAGTGGTAACCATATCGCGACCAAGGTTCGGCATCTGACGAATATTTCTGTTGATGTGGTAAAGTGAGTCAATCTTTTGGCTTGCTGAGTAATGTTCATTCGATACAAGAGCTGTCGTAGCTTTCTACCAGCACTTCTGCTTCCTGGCAGATCTGGGTCCTCGACTCGCAGAAACTCCACCAGTAACGAGCGCGTTGCATTGGATGTTCTGACTTTCCACTCACCAATAATTCATGACGTACAAGCCACACCATATCAAGGATAAAGTTTTATCGTGGAGGATGCGATAGTAATCAACGCTGTGAATGGTTATATTTTAAATAGAACGTTCAGCAGAAACTTCGGTACTTTCACGAGTTTTTCCGCGCGTCCCACAGATATTATACCTGTATTTGGTATCTCTCATGAACGCCTAGGTCACTTTGGCCCAGATGTGAAAGAAACATAGCACTTTTATGAAGATGCCCAACCTTAGCATCGACGCCAAGCTTTATGCAACCGAGGATATTCCTTAGAGATTGAGATGTGTCGAGCAATTGAATTCGAAGCGCGATTGTCAGATACAGTAAGAAGCACGTGGAAGCACAGGTACGTTTCAACCTAGTTCTTTTTCTGTAGACAGTCATGCGTCTATTCCAATGTATCCTGTAGAGAAAACCGACACTTCAAAGCTACCAGCTACGAGAACCGAAGGCAGGCAAGGCGCAAAGGTTTTGTATTATCACAGATAAATAACGGTCAGTACCGCGGAGTTGCTCGGCAGCTAAGTTGTAAATGCTTCTTCCTTGGCATTGTTGAGGTCTATCGCCCTAACGCGGTTTGAGAGCTTCTACTTATTCCACCCCAACAGGCCCTTGCGGCACGAGAGATGTACACCACATTTGATGCGACATTGACCCCTTCCTTGAAATAAGTATGGTAGACGTGGAAGGGCTCGAAACTCCTCCGTTAAGATAGTTCTTCCGAAAGAGGGTCTGCCGCCATAGTAGTGAAATAATTTTGCACCTTCCAAACATAGTCCGCTAGTTTTTGCCTTCATTAAACCTGGAACGCGCCCGGTACGCTTGATTAGCCATTGTGTTCCCTCGACAGATGAAGCTATAATGTCTCTATTACCTGAATGCCTCTTTTAGAGAAGTACTAAGTACTCGTGAAGCGCGACATCATAGTCGAACGTGCGCATTCTCATTGCTAT
The DNA here is from genome assembly GCF_900000015.1 of Plasmopara halstedii. Lineage (NCBI taxonomy): Eukaryota > Oomycota > Peronosporomycetes > Peronosporales > Peronosporaceae > Plasmopara > Plasmopara halstedii. Next base: position 786,253 of record NW_020187364.1, on the reverse strand, counting down.
TATTACCTTTCGGGCGTGAGATTACCACTTTCTGCACTTATAACGCCTGCCACTTGATCTCACAGGGGCAACGATAGAGTAAACTTACCAAGTGTGTTTAGTGATCGTGCGAATAGACAGTCAAACAAGTTGTGCTTCATACAGTCTCTTAGTTCACTGACGACAGGTGCTACCAAGTGCAACAAAGCTGCCGTGCACCTTGTACAGAGAAAGCTTTGGCTCAAAAAGTCCAAGTTTACTCATGGTTTGAGTAAACTTGGACTTTTTGAGCCAAAGCTTACTATGAACTGATAGAGAATGTCGACTTTGGACACTTCTCTGAGGAGCAAAGCTGACTGATAGTCGCTTAAGTAACTAACTACTTACTTTGCCAAAAGTGACTTATCTAGGATGAAGCCTATTCGAACTAATTTTTAATATGGCTGCATTCCCACGCTTTGGTCCCTATCTCAACTTTACATTAGTTTATAATGTAACTTCCACAATTACAGAGGTGTTCCGTGAAAAAAGTGTGATCTGAATATATATAATTTTGCAGGACATGCTGTGGAACAGAGCGGCTATCTACTTTGCTCCTGGATGACCCATACGGAATTATCCTTTTCGCGTTCTAAACGCAAATTTTTTTAGTCGAAACATTTTCTTTGCAAGGTGCACAGTCAACCAAGTTGCAGGTAACATCTATATATTCATTCTATCTGCATCTTTTTGATAATTCAAATGGCAGATGGAGGGCTGGATCTGTATAAAAACTCTCGAGTGCAGCCATCGACTTGAGAGAGGTAACGCAAGTTAATTTATAGTACTTTATGAACGGTGACAAAAGTATAAAATACAGTATCGTACATTATAGTTATACGTAGTATCCGCAAAAGTCACGAATATGCGAATAAACCACGTTCCCGTATCGCCACTAAGCCTTGCTTATAAACTCTGCGTACGGACTGCACAGCCGCCGTCGCTTCAATTACGACCATTGGTACGATTCATTTTAAGTGAACATTGATTTATATTAGTCTTCCTACGTCTGATCATTTCAACCCTTTTTTTTTCATGTTCATCATTACCCAATAATCATCATACCCCCGCCACTTGGCCACGAGTTCTTCGCGAGTCCATGAAGTTGGTATCAACGCTATATAACGAGCTTTTTTGATATCAAGATCTGTTTTGATTTCACTAATACACAACGCTGAATGTAAGGCTGAAGAATCCACTCCAGCTTGATAGAGGTCCTGATGAGTTTTGCGTGGGTCGACAAACATCTTCACACTGTGGTATGTTGGGTCGAGGTAATTTCTAACGGCTTCAATAATGCTTCCTATCAGATGTCGTTCTTCATCCTCTGAAACAAGATAAGCTCTGCGATCTTCGTCATCGGTGTCGTGCACTCTCAAACGCCTTTGTTTGTCATTGAAAAACGAGATTGCGTTGCTCGTGTCGACGTCGCTTTTCAGCAATGCATCATTCACCGGTATTGTTTGTCTCGAACCCACCGCTTGGAGCGAAGCATAGTTAATACACGATAGAAGAACGAAAATCCTTGACAGAAGCATATAGTGTATACGCACTTCGAAGGGATAAAATGAGCAGACGGTAAGTTTTGCGTGGCTGCTGCGAACGTAAAATAAAAATGAAAGATCTGTAATTCTTCTCATTTATTGTACGTGGTCATGTTTTGTTCAGCCCTGCCCTTTTTCAAACAGGCAGAGTGCCAACCATTTACGACACATTGTAAATATAATAAAAGATAGACTCCAGAACACCCTTGTGAGCTTAGAAAACATCAATGACTAAAGCTCAAACTGGAAGTTTATTGTTGTACCACAACGATAGCTTTTAAATTGGTTCGTTCCATACAAGTCCATTAGCCACCAAATTGGTCAAGTGTCGAGACTAGCGGCTGGTACAACTAAATTATAATCATTCAGAGCTCAAGTATAGGTAGAGATTTGCGACAAAGGCTAAGAATTACTTGCATTCGAGCGGGTCTACAGCCTCTTTATTTTTACCGCATGTTGTGTACCCATCAAATTGCTATGATATGTTCTGAGATATTTGTCGGGACATCGTTGGATAGATCCAGCGCAAGTCTAGCGATTGAGTCATTTTAGGATAGTTCGACGAATCGTGAATATCAATTGCGCCATACTATAACCAGCAACAAAAATTTAGCATCTAGTAAAATGAACTCCTTTCTGATCCTGTCTTGCCGTCGACATGCAGCCGTTTTTTTTTCAATCTTGGCGTGAGCTAAAAATCTACAACAGCTGACCTTTTTCAACTGGGATTAGGTCTCAAAGTCACATAGACGTCAATTTTGTGAGTGATTCATCTATGAATTGACATAATCTATTTGCCAAATTCCTTTAGCAAGTATTTGGATAGCTTTGATACCTAGGTAGTGCATTATCGTTTACTTCGTTATCCAATATTCACGAAGATGCATGACACTTTAAAATGATGACGATAAATTCTTAGATAAAAATCTTGGCTTATTTACGATAGGTCACATCGTTCAACGAAAAGCATGATAGAAGAATGGTTTGATCGTGATGATCAGCATCGAAATAGATGTGTTGGGATAATTTCAAGGATCCTTGCTCGCGCGTGCCTGTGCATGGGCTGAGATAAATACTCTTGTGGGTATGCGCGATTTAAGATACTGGATAGACTCACAGAAATATTTGATACTCTGCCGTCAACATCCATTTTACAGCCAGATAGAAAAGTCGCTTGCTTCGCGGCTATCTCTGTACTCAATCTTGTCCAGTGAATTCAGCATTTCGCATCCGCCAACGCTCGCACATCTGGCACTTATCTCAAAGCGCGATCATCGTAGAATACTCTAGAGAATAGCAATCGCATCAAAACATCAAGTACAAGGAGTACCGACAGACATCTATATGAAAGTATTGTAAAGTAGTCTGTGCTTAAAACGCCTCACCTCAACGAGCTAACACTTTCGCTTATATACACAACTTGAGACTCAAATTTAGTAAAGAAAAAGCGAGGTCATTCCATTTGCATGTGAGAAGCGGAGATTATGGAAACAAAAGCTGCATAAATTTTTTAAGTATGTCGTTCATCGAGAGTGAATTGTCACAGGTACTTTTTAAAGTACTATCCAATTGAGGAGCTTGAACATGAGCAAAGAGATACTAGCCATGATCTACGCCGTTGAGCTGAATGAATTATATACAGTTCGGACAAAACTCTATCTACAATGCTAGATCGACATGGTACGCACCCAATTCCGCGAACTGTGCCAATGAGGTGCTTATAGTGCTGGCACGCTTACGGTGTATCGTTAGTTTGAATGGGAGCCAAGGAAATTGCACAGTTGCAATACTGTCAGCTAGAGAAGTGATATGGAGTAGTATTCGTGCCGTTAGTAAGATTCAGTACTTGCCATGATAGAGCAGAAGATTTTTGAAGTTCAGTTTGAGTCAGATATTACCCCAAATTTAGCAATGTACAAGCCTTGAAGACGAGGTGCTTTGCGTCATATTCCGAGCTCTGACAGAAAAGTGACATCTTACGACAATACGAGTCGGTGCAAGAACTGAAGGAACTAAACAAGATACAGTAGAACCTGTCTAAATTAAACCTGTTCAATTTAAAACCCTCTCTAATTTTAACAAACGATATGGACCCATGTTGGGCAATAAACAGTAAAACCTGTCTAAATTAAACCTGTTTAATTTAAAACCCTTGTAAAATTAAACACTCTCCCCCAGTCTCAACATGTTTAATTTAGACAGGTTTTACTGTAGAGAGATTAAGCGACGGAAAGCGTAGTACAAGTGGGACGTCTACCATGCATCGGTGGGTCTGACTCAAGCGTTCCTAACCGAGCATCATTTTCTCACTAATGACTGAGTGGCTAATCAATGCTCATCAAAGCATCTGTAGCGGTATCGTGGACAATTATGTATTAATGATGAGCAAACTTCACTCCATACCGATTGATTTAATAAATTCGTTTGGTTCAACTACAATCTAAGTTTCTTTTTCAACATACCTATGGTACTAGTTTTGAGGCCTCTACACTTATGTTTGGTCATGTTGTGAGGCATAACGATTATCATTTGCCATTCGTTTGACAAGTGGGGCCTTTTGCCGTCTAGACTGTAATATCCACGGAATATCCGAGACTTGGACGCTATTCAAACCGATTTTAATGCTTGTACTTCATGAAAGCTCATTCGTGCTGAATTGCCGACGGGTAGAATGAATCCGATTCTCTTTACATCGTTGGTCTGTGGCCTCAAAGCTATTCCCTTCAACGCTGTTTAGGTCCAAACACCATAGCTGGTATAATCTTCTGGAAAGCACGACCTTCGATCGAGATCATCCACTTTTACAAATCAAGGTGTGTGAAGCAGCTGGGCAATCGTACCCGCGATATGGCGAATCGAGATAGACTTCTTTACAAGAAATACGAGGGGTGACTCGACATGTGCGTTGCTTGAGACTTCACTCAATGTGATTGTGAAAGGATAGAGAGGACAATTTTTGTTGTTGTAAAGCAGCGGCACATCCAATGTTATATTACTAAGCATTTGCGCTTAATATAAGCGTCTCAGATAAAAGGAATAAAAGGAACGTCAACGTCCTCCATCAGACATACAATTGCATCGCAGCTCTATCGACTTTGAAGCGTCATTAGAAGCATTCATAGTTCTCAAGCTGCTAAAGCTTTAAGTGTGCTATTATTTGTGCTACTATTTGTTAAAGTGTCCCTAGTTTTAAGTCTGAACAACATTTGTCAACGTGTCAAGTATCGGTAGGTACAAATTCGACCGGGAGACTCAGCGGACTAAAGTCATCATGAGATTACAGGAGAAGTAGCTCTAGCAAGCAAAGTGTTTGAGTGATACAGGAGGGATCATGTCTTCGTTATTAACGCATCCTATCCCGAATAATGGCTTTAAACACTCGCTAACGACTCATGGATGAAAATGCTCAACAGAAAAGACACCAATCATAAGGCCAGTGAAAGTTCCGGCCAAACAAAAATGCAGAGGCTATGAAGACCAATACAGAATACAAATTGGATACTGTCAAGATTCTCGAGAAAGATGGTTTTTGTGAGACGTTAAGATAGAACGAAGGCATATCAAGACATTTGCATTCCTGTTTTCTTAAGTTGAGCATAGATATCGTCGGCAAAATTGGTATTTTAGTATTCAAGATGACACCCAAATCAACATTCGGCCAGACTGGCGCCGTAACATCGTTGTCGACCGAAATGAGTCGAAAAATCAACAAAATCCTGCTTCCTGGCATGTGACGCAGCAATTGCTGGTGCGTTACACACACTCGGATAACAGCTTAACAGCTTGAGGTATAGCTGGCACCGTGAATGGTCCGAGTGTCTTTTATCGATTTAATTGCCAGCAGAGTAGTGACGTTGCTCATGCGCAGCGGGGCTGTCGAAGCTCTTTCGCTTAGAGGAATCTTGGTTAAGGTCGGTGACCTTCGTTCTATAATTAAAACCAGTACGAGTGTAGCGGATCACAACTCACTTACTCAAAGAGTAATTACAACCTTAACCAACGCTAATTAACTCTTTTGCTCTAAGAGCATACTGTACTTCTCGGTTTTATTTTTGCGGCAAAAAAAGCCGCCAATATCTAAAGCTATAGGTTTTCCTATATATAAAGTATAACCTAATTCAATGTATAACTACTGGCAGTCCAGCCACTTACTGACTTCTTGTTCAAGTGTAGCCGTACCATTGTTTGGTCACGCCATCTTATGTTACCCACTCCTTCATACCAGGGTACGTGTAATCCTGTTACACTCTTCCCCTTCAAGATTGTAAACATCAACAGTTCACATTCAACTGTCGCCTCGAACGAGACTCGCTTGTCTAAGACACCACAACATCATCAGGACCTATTCCACGCATTCTCTGATCAATTAGACCTGTGTCGGGGACACGGAAGACACTCAGTCTCGCTGGTTTCGAGAACGCCCGTGGGCAGACCCCTTCTTCGTCTCCTACACGCGGTGCGCCTTCTGACAGCATGTTCGCGGCTTCAAGGGAAGCGCAGTCCACGCTCTCGGTAACTGAGTAACGCGCAGCGCGTTTTTAGCGACAGGATCGTACGATCAAGAATACAGACGCAATGTCCACACACAACCGAGCACCGCACCCGCCACGGGCGATGGATTACCTCGTCGAGGCAGAGGAAGTCGACTACGAGTCGAATACTCGTTTTGAAAGATGGGAGAAGAAGAGGGCAAGGAGCCCCAGTGGCGCGACGTGAGTTCTGCTTAATCCTTGCGGACGCCGTGTACGATTCCCAAAATTTCGACTTCTGGGGGAAGTTTTGTCATTACCAATGACCTCAACAAGGCACAGAAGCAGTGGCAGGATGCTGTCCGCAGAGCGGCTTCCATGCGCGGGCATCCACGGTCGGTCCTTGACCCTTGTGTGGAATACGGCTTCCAATCCCACTACAGAAGCGAACGGCGTGATTACTCGGTCGTTGGGTGTCTACGTGATCGGGCCCCCGGCCACTGCACAAGCTGAGCTTGACCGACGAATAGCTTTCCGAGATGTATTCTTGGTTCCTTAGGAAATCTCGGTGAATACGCACCGCGCTCGACTTCGTGCTCAAACAGGCGGCGCCTTGTACCCGCGCCACGGACAATTCCTGCGGTGCTCGCCCCCGGTAAAACCGCTGCGGAGGACGAGGAGCGCTTTGAGAGATGGGTGCAACGGCACCGGAAAATATCCTCGTTGCACAACTTACAGTTGGGCCACAAGGAGGAAGGCGCGTGTGTGAAACGTCATCTTTGGTTCGAGTTTGCCAAAATCAAGGCGCGTCGCCGACTTCCTTCGGATTGTCTCCCTGCGATGTATGGATTGATTCATCATACACCCGCGAGCTCTGTGGTCTCTCACATGGTTGAGCCTGCTACCGCAGCAGCTCAGGCCCATATATTGAGCTCTGCTCATGACCCTTCGGATCCCCTGGTTATTGCCGAGCGCGCGCGATGCGTACGACGTCGAAGAACGTCTTGATCCCTCATATCATAAGTGTTCACGACTTCTGGGTACTCTTGCCGAAGTGTCACTTCAATCTCTCACGAGTTCGCGAGGTCGTGGTATCCCCGCATCTTCACAGGATACTGGATTTAACCCTGTCGACGACGTCGACCCACAAGACTTTCCACGTGATAGTGGACACCCCGTTCTCGTGGAAATTAGTCGGCGGTAAACTATGATGAATGTATCGATCGCCGTCCGGTGACTTGCGATGCTCTTTGAGCTTTTGAGGAGGAGGTATGTCGCGATCGATACTCAGTTGAGCATCATGCTGGGGTTGCAAACCGCTGCGCGTAAATGCTAGAGATCTTGGAGCATGTTGATTACCGGTTGCCTTACGTTGAGAACTATCGCGCTCTGTCAGAGCGGTTCCTAACCGTTGAGCAGATGAATGCGTCGCTTTAAGCGAAAGCGGAGCACTTTGCGCCGTTAGATATGGCAAACGATGCACTACGTGCTCAAACCAAGTGCTTGTCCAGCTTCTGGGTGTTCGAGTGCCTGTGGGATTCGCTCCGGCGCCAACGCTTCCTCGTTCACTTGCGCCGGATCCCGGTACGGATTAAGTAAGCCCTCATAAAACACCGGAAAGGTGTGCATCCGTTTCGAAATGTTTCGCAAAACCTCAAGGCCCTCCGCTCGGCCACAAACTTGAAAGGTTCAATAAACCGTTAACAGAACTTCGTCTTAACGACGGCAGAAATTGCTCGGGTAGGAAGGTATATAGCATACAAGAAATTAGATCACCGATCTCAAAGCTTTTAGCATTGCCTCTACCTCTTCCGTCTGCATGTTCCTTCTGCAAGTCTTGGCTTTCAGCCATCGCATCGCGAACGTGTCGTAGCACACTCAGTCTGGTAGACAGGAAGTGATCGACTTTCTTACAAACAGTGAGAGGGCTGACATCAGCTAGCCGCTCGGCTACTTTTCCCCCACCAAGTCCTGAATCGTGGGATGGCGAGAACGAGCCCGTTCACGTAGAGCGTCGTGAAGCCACTGCATTGTTCAGAGCAAACTGTACGAGTCGCAACATGGCGCTCCAGCGCCTCAGATTCTTAGCGCAGACGCTGCAAGAGACGGCTTTCACGACGCAATTCGCACGCTCAGTGTGACCATCGGTCTGTGACTGGTACGCTGTTGACATAGTCAACTTTGTGTTCAGCACCTTAAAGATCGTCTGCTGAAACCTCCCAGTGAAGCGTGGGTCTCTGTCAGAGACAATTAACTCCGGGAATCCATGTTGTTAAAAAACACGATTCACAAACAGCGTCGCTGTACCGACACCGTCGTTGGTATCGGGCACTGCCCCAAAATGAGTCATCTTTCTCAAATGGTCGACAGAGACCACTACGCCCTAGTTGCCAGCCGAGTTCTTCGGCATACCAATCACAAAGTCCAAAGGCATGGACTGCCAACAGCCGGAGGATATTGGCAACCCGGCCAGCGGCGCCGCCGCATTCGGAGAGGGTATCACCCTCTGACACGTCTCACACGTGCGCATACTTGATCTCGTCCATTTGCACAGCTTGGGATACAAGTAGTGGCAACCCTGAAGGCTGTACGTCTTCTCACGACTGAGATGGCCACTAAGTGGGGTGTCGTGGGCCTCATACAGGATACGGTATTATAAATCCTCATAGTGAGGAGCCACGATTCGTGGCGTATCCGTTAAATCGGTGCTAAGATACAAATATCCATCATTCAACGAAGATCGGTTCAGCTGTGCACGCAGTTGCGACGACAACTTCTTTACCGAGTGTCTAAAATACTTGCTGTAACGGACTTACAAGTTCTCCTGTAAGAAAGGAATTCATTCCCTGTGCATTCGCAACTATAACCATTGCGTAAGACGCTAAAGCACGCTTTAGTAAAGGTTACGTTGTCGCCACGTGGTAGGATTGCCGGTAGTTAAGCATATTAGTATGGTAATTAGGTTTTGCTATATTAACTAGGCATTACTATATTAATTAGGAGAAACCAGAATTTTAAAATATTGGTGGCTCTGCCACAACTCAGACAGCAAAATACAGATTCGTTTTTTAAACAATAGTGTTCGTTTGCCTTGGTTAAGATTTTAGAACTTAGAAGTTGCGGATTGCAATCCGCAACACTTGTACTGGTTCATGAAAAGGACATTAGGTTGGTGATCTTCGCTTAGCTTTCTCTCAGCAAAAAGCTACGGCAGCTTCGCTGCACATGCACCAGCAGCGAAGCGCAAATATCATCACCCGCGCTCGCGGATCACATCCGTCACGGATGACGTCAAGAGCAAGCTCATAGTCTGGTCTGTATAACAACGCATTTGCCAAGCATTCTGCTTCTCTGGCTTATACCTCACCTCGAAGTTACACATGCGAAGAAGAAGAGCCACCTGATAATCCTCTGCGAGAGGTGAGGCGACTAAGTTCAAGTGCGTAGCAACGCATGGTTTGTGTAGATTGCGAACGGCTTGGAGCCGAGCAGGTGAACCCTGAACTTGACAAGTCATACTTCATCGCAAGTATTTTCCTGTCGTGAACTACTAAGTTTTTGTCTGCAGTCTTAAGCTGACAAAATTCGAACGCAATCACCCGAAATCACTCCTCGGCATTTGCTTGCAGCAGTGCACAGCCGATGGCAAAATCCGATGCTTCACAGACGACACTGAATGGACGATCAGGGTCTGGCAACGCAAGTTTGGTGCATGAAGATGGCTGTCTTTGACCTCGTCAAAAGCCAACTGATTCTCGGCGTACCAACATCATTCCGTATTTTTCTTTAGGAAAATTCGACAATGACCGTGCCAGTTCTGCGTTTTTCTCACCGTATTTGTGCAAGTAATTAAGGAGGCCAAGCCACTTGCGCAAGACTTTTTTCATTGAAACTGACCAGTATCCAATGGCCTTGACCGTAGCGGAAACCGCTCGAATGCCACGCTTCCCCTTGAAACACCCTAAAGTAGGACTTTCTTCAGCACAGAAGATACAATTATCAGCATTAGCATACAGCTTATTCGTGCGCATGCACTCGAGCACCGCTCCTTAATGGACGATATGATTTTTTTTCAGCCATGCCGCTCGGAATACTCACCGCTATCAGCGGAATATCACTCGCTCTCATGAGCAATCGTACAGCCAACCATATTGTTCTGGAGAACTTCTTTCCGAGGATCGGCGTCTGTGCCGGAATGATGGCAACGTTTAGCTTATCGTAAGCGTGAACGATACGCCAATTGCCCTTCGTGTTCCGAACAAAATCATGGGTGTCGAATGGGGAGACTTGCTCTCACGCGCCATTTCTATGTCGTGCTTCGCACGGAAGAAGGCGTCAATGACGTCGCACTGCCCCTTGGGCAGTGGCTATTAGCTTGTTAGGCAGTATTTGGCCCGTATCCAGAGCGCACCTTGGTCCGGAGGGATGACCGACGACAGGCCTTTTCAGATGGCATCTTGAGCTTTCTTTGCCAAAGGGTGGTACGGATCCGAAGGATTCTTTAGGATCAAAGATCCACTTTGTGCACCCAGCACCCTTTTGATGTCCTCCAGGAAAGCTTCATCCAGAAGCGACGACGAGTTGATCTCCTCTTCCGGTCTAGTGATGACCAATTTGGCTAAGTCGTCCCTGCTCCGCCGAAAACTTCGAGGGACATCTCGTCCAGATTAAGAAGGCATCCACCGCAGGAATGGCCTCGAGGGTGACGTCGCCCCCCCCTGTAATACCATTGACGAGGATGTATAGCTGTGTCTTATCGTGGACGGTAGACACATCCTTGGTCAGGGTCGACTCACGGTGTCGTGCAGCTAGCCTACGGCGTCGATGTTCCCTCTTTACAGAGGTGGTACATCTCGTCGGGACCAGTGTGAACACGCACTCAGCGTCGTCGAGTGTTAACCCCATTTCCTGCTCCACCGGAGCTTTGATGCTATTAACAACATCCGACGAAAAGCTGCTAGCTCCGCAGTCTTTTTAATGATCAACGTGCCACTCCACGCGCATCTGAAGGGTCTTGCCCAAAATGCCTCGGACCTCGTCTGACCATGCCACTCGTAGCATGCAGCGACTGCTTCGAGACGTGACCAGTGCTCAGTGGATAACGTGCCACTCCACGTGCATCACTGAGGCCTCGCCCTCGCTGTCTCGGTCCTTGCTCGACCATGCCACGCATTGCATGCAGCGACTGCTCCAATAATTGAGTAGCGCTCAGTGGGTTATGTGCCATTCCACGTTCAGCCCGCGTAACATGCTCGGGACTCCTGTCCGATACACCTTTGGTGTTCACCAACTCGTATTCTCCAAACTCCAACACGGTGTCGTCTCGGTCTAATACCCGCGCCAATAGTGCTTTTGCCTCCTAGCAGAGGTGGGTTCATTACTCACTAAAGCTCCACCAAGAGACGTGCGCATAACGCCCAAGGTCTTCGACTTCCAGTCGATCCATAGCTCATGATGTTCCTGCCATGTCATACCGAGGATAAGGTCATACCTTGATCCAATTAAAGACTAAGCAGCATTTCACGCTTTTGGAGTAAAAAACCTTGACACCACGGTCTACATGGACTTTCAGCATCGTGACACATTTACCCGTTGCTAAGCATTAACACTCAAACTCGCCTTCGGCGCCTCAGCACAAAGCTGGCTATCTTCCATTGTGGAGCGTCATGCATAGTTGCCCGACGCCCCGGGATCTTTCATAGCTATTCAAGGCCCTTCACGGTCGCTTTCACGATCATCAAGCCAGGCTTGCATACGCGCTCCGTTTACAAGAGCACGGGGCTTTTCGGGGCTGCGCCCTGCAAACCACTACCGTTTTTAGGGTCAACCGAACTCGGTTATTCCCCAGTAGGGCACCCCGCGCCTTCTGGGTGTTGTCGTTTTCCCGCAAGACTGGATAGAAGCGAAACGTCGTTTCGACGAATTTGATGCGCCTTGCGCAGGGGACAACCAATCCGAATGTGACGGGTGTCTCCAAAGACAAAACACCGTCGGGTGTATGAAAACTGCTCGGCAGTTCGGAGATCTACCTCCTCGTTCTCAGCATAGCTGAGACCCACTGATCTAGGCCCGCTCGACGAGCTGCTTGAGTGTGCGATCCAACCAAGTCGTAGCAACTTAAAGTTGAATTTGGCGTCCCCTTGGTTTATTTGCGTCAAAGCCGCCAACATCTAAATTTATAGGTTCTACTATCATATAGTAAAATCTTATCTACTGACAGTCCAGCCAGCTGACTGCTTGTTTAAATACAGCCGCACCATCGTGTGGTCACACTATCTTGTGTGACCCACCCTTCATACCAGCGAAAGTGAAACCCCCGTTACATAGTACGTTTATCTAAAGATATACATTATAGCGGATTATCTGAAGTGTCTAGCAATTATATTGCCAAGAGCTTGGTGAAGCTATTAGAGCGGTCTTAAGGATCTATTTCTGCTGAGACAAGACAAACAAACGTTTGTCGTGCTCTTTGGGAGATATCGCTAGTGCGACGGTTTATCACAGCTAAAAGCTGGTGGCTTCTAGCCGTGACGTAATCGAAAATGATACATCTTCGTCATGATAAGATGGTACTGCTGAGTTAGCATTGCAGCGTAACATATTTACTGTTAAGAGCGATGAAGCTAATTGTTTTTATAATGAAAATTATTTTATCACGAATTGAGTGACCGGGGTGTCCGAGGGTTTTAATTTTACCCTGATTACATTCAAAAGAAATTTATTGAGCAGGCAGTATCATCCTCAAGTATGGCTGCAATTAACCGCAGAATGGGCATTTAACGAGATAATACAATTGTAACTGGAGGAGGGACTGAGCTCATCAGCTGTCATGTTTGAGCATGTCACTGAGAATGCTCGCAGAACACTGAATGTGATGAGTGAAACAACCAGCTTTAACAATCGTACGGGGTCATTTTGTCTTTCGTTTAATGAACATATGAAGGTGAGAAGAACCTTGCTTGAGAGGGTCGCGCCATGAAGCCAAGATGCCGTCTGTATTCGGATGATCCATATTTGCACACTCGCGCGGCTTCCTTTCACACCCGTTGATATTGTCTCTTTTGCCGCGTCTTAGCACCTTTTGACATCCGTCACAAATATGCTGGTGAGCCACCCAGTTGGTCACACCATGTCAGCATACTTTGCATTGTGCATCTGCAAGAAGTTGACCAGGCCAATATACTTTGCAAATCCCTTCAAGATAAAGACACTGATCAGTCTACAGTGGTCTTCATCTCTGCGGGATGTATCCACAAACATGATTCTCAATGAAGCAATCCAGAATTATGGTATTGTAGCGTCAAAGGCACTGTGTCAATATCAGCTATCACTTATCGAAAGGCATGCACTTGAGCCTTGCTCGAAATGTCAAATGTGATTCTAACACATCCGTCCGTGGACTTTGCACCACTTTGGACAAATGAATCGTTTAATCAGGTACGTACGTAGGCCAGAACATTTGCGTCCGGACAACTTACCGCCACTGGCGCGCTGGACGGTCGATGTAACAATATACTGGTGCTTCCGGCGTATTCCGCCAAAAATACTCTCTGCAGTGATAAAGATGTCGCTGTTGTTGATATTCGTATCAACTCGATCAGGAACACTAATGAAGATAAACAACACATCATTTCTTTTATTTTATAAGAAATCGACGTTTGCGCCAAAATGGCATCAAAGTTGATACAATTATGCGCAATGTGCTTCTTGTCGTTAGCCATCGGCGCCGAGTGGAAATTTTCTCCCACAAACTTGCTTCGTTCTACGTACGGACAAAATCGTCTATAACGTCACACTGCTCCCTGGTATGGACAATTGCTACGCAGCTCAAAATTTGTCAAATATAAAGCTTTGGCCTTTGCCACAGGCTGTGCTGAACCAAGTAGATGTCGATTGGCATGCATGTGCAATCACTTTTGGGCTTTTGCAGCTTAAGAACTGGAATCATTACGTTCGCTATAAAGGGCTACATACAACGAAGTATGTTCTTGTCAAGCTCATGCTGCATCCGCTTGGCTCTAAGCTATTTGTGAATTATACAGTTCATGCGTTTATGCGCGCGGCGACGTCATCATTAATGAATGGCATGACGATCTTTTGCCATCCGAATTGGCTGAATTTGATGGTGGATGCGCACTTCCGTTCCCCGATGGGTGAATTGCTGCATGGTACGATGGCGACGTTGCCAATTAAAAAGGCAATACGTACCGTGTACGGATCAGCGGCAACCTGTGTTTTGATGCTGAATTTACTGCAGCTCAGAGCTCACATATCGCTTCTTGGAAGATGTTGGTTGCGGGTTTACACCACTTTTTCTTAGTCCAGAACTTATTGATTATCTAAAGTGCAGTGATACCTCATGATGACTTTCCAGGTACAGGATACGGTACAAGGCACATGAAACGCCTTGGATGAAACGCCTTGGATGATTATTCATGAAAAAAAAATAGCATACCGCACTGAAACGGTATACTATTATGCATTGAAACGGTATGAATTGGCGATTCGACAAGTATAAGCGGGTAAGCACATATTTGTGCACATATGGGGCGATTAAGTCTCGTTGTATGTGCCGACGCCTTTGGTCAGCCTGCCGGTTGCATCCGAAATTTGATATTTGCCTTTTAGATTCAGTTGCGCGTCGGAGAATAGATCTTCGATACAACCAAACTCGTTGATGTAAATTTGGCTACGCTTCACAGCAAAATCACACTGGGAGCTGAAATATACAAATGCAACACGATGGTGCCAGATATAAGTAAAACACACATCAATCAGGAAATGGTAGCAAACAAAATTAGGCGGTATAAACTTGACTATACGTGTATTAGCTTTGGTGATACGACTACTTCATTGATGATACGACATTGGACCCTTCATGGTCATAGCACAAAGTAACTGAGGTATACCCTTATCATGCAGAAGAGAACAAAACGTATAATTTGTTTATGTGGCTTGCAAAAACCATTTTATGATAAGCCAGTTGTGTCTGAAACGCTCCGTTGAAGACGATGCACCATGTGCCATCCTCAAACGCTAGGGGATCTCTTGTACTAGGGCAGCGATATGGTTTGGAACCTGTAGAGATGCATCATCCCAATCTTAACATAACGTAGTATTGAGAACGAGCCCATAATATCATTTTCAACCGCTCTATGAGATACTGAGTAGCGAAGACGTGCTGAATTTGCTATGAGAGCTCGCGAAAGCAGCCGTGGATTAGTAGTATCCTTCGACATCTCTCGATGAGCGAGTAGATCGAATGGTGGGTTGGCGGGCTCACGAGAACTGCGTAAAACCAAATCTGGTGGATCGTACGTGATGCTTTCATTCCGATATGGGATATTAAGGTTGCACTATAAAAAATATGTTCTTTGATATCCCTCAGTATTTATCTCTTTAAAGAACCGCGGAGTCGCTCGCACGGCGCACTTCCCACAACGGCTCTGTCGTATATATCCAAGTTAGGAGGCGGTGCTGGATCAGAATTTGGAGAGTCGAATAACACGTTGCCCCCGCCATCGTATATTGCAATAAGGGCTTAGTCGTAAGGAACGCAAACCACGTGTAGATTATATGCTCATAAAAGCATGCAAAGAGTTTCACTAGACTCTTTGCATGCTTTTAAGAGCATCTTTGCATAAAGAAATATCTCCCTTTTAAATTTCCACGTGGCTTGCGTTGCGTGCTGTGGGTGCTCGTTGAGCGCTAACTTTTGTTTTTGTAATATGCTGAAAGACAAAAGAGATATGAGCCATAGCGTGGTCCACATCTTGATGGGGAGGGTGTAACGTAGTACGATGGTATATGTAAACCTGACACGTCCCGATGTTTGCACGAATACAAAATTCAAAGATCTCACAAAAAATCACTTCACATTTTTCGTGCATTTGTTAATAATCAGACATGGTAAAGCAATGGAACCTATGTAAATGATAAGACTCCGTCAAGTAGAGGTCGGTATCTCACAAGTGTGTCACGAAGCTGTTAGCTCTGCCTCAAAAGCAACATGTTAAATCATTCGTTTGATCAGAATAAATCGTGAATATCATAGCAGATCAAACTGGATGACCATTTACTTCAGAGGCTCTCGCTTTCGCTCCTGAGTGTAGCACATGAGCCCAATTGAGGGCTTTTGCTTACACGGATTCGTTGAGTTCAAGCTTATTTTGCGCAACTCGTACGAGATTATCGTCGCAAACCTCTATCTTGGGTAAAGCACTAATCTAATGTCGGTCTTTAACGATTTGACATTTCACTTATGCCGATTACAGGTATATTTTATCTTGCAAAATTTTATAAAGACGGTAAAATCTACACATTCTGTGGAAGGAAGATGCGTGCCGCTAGTATCCTCGCTCGGCGTTTGGCTCTTTCGTCAGGCCGCCGCGCGGTATCCTCGTCCCACGGCCACAGTCACAACTACCCGCACGGAATGCACTTTCACGTCAGCGCCGTGCACAAAAATCTGGCTCTGGCCTACGGCACGATGCTCTGGCTCTGGGTCTTTTGGCGGGCCAAGCATGACGGCCTTGCCGTTCTGGTATGCAGAAAATTAATGTTTTTGTCTCGTTTGATGTTATGGCTCAGATTTTTTTTAAATGTGTTAAAGGGTCTCGAACACCCCTGGGATCACCACGGTCATCACGACGAAACACACGCCGAGGGGGCTTCTAAAGGCAGCTATCTGCTTGTGGACGGTAAGATTCAGTACGAACGCTCGGAGATTGGTGTCATGCCTACGCCCATTGAGATAAATGGCGAAATGGAGAGTGAGGAGAGTGAAGAGGCTGCTTTTGACGTCATGGACGACCTGCACGATAAAGACGAGGAGTGAACTTATCGCGCAAATTGGGGAACATTGGCAACACTACAGTTTGCTGATAATGTCTTGATGCATGCGATGCGACGTCTAGCCAAGGTGACGAACTTAGAACTTCACTGATGTTGTGAATGGAGAGAATATACAACGAATTCTGTATTTGATACACTTTTGCGGAATTCACATGATCAGTAGTTTGTTATGAAGCTCTTCTAGATCTTCAACAGTCCTGTACGTTAACTCTGCTGTTCGTGCTGTGAACCGCCTGTGCAAATTTCGAAAGCTGCCGCGTGTTGCGATCTTCGATTTTCTGTATTGTCGGGTGTCCTCTTCAAGCTCTGCCTTGATGGTCTCGATTTGTACAAATGCTTCATGAAGAGCCGATATATGCTCTGCTGTGCGTTTAAGCGGCACAATTGTTCGTTCAGGGACGTCGTCAAGAAATGCTACTCGGGATACTAGAGCCTGGAAATGCTGTGTGCGTTGCTCTAGCACTTGTTTCTCCATGTCTAATTGCTGATTAGTCGCTGTCAACTCCCGCAATTTTAGACGCAGCGCCTCTAATTGAGAGTCGAGCTGTCGTTCCTCGCTCTCCTCCTTTGTCAGCAACGCTGCACTGCCGTCTTCTTGTGTATTTTCAGTCTCGCTTTTCCCCAACGAGTTCTGCTTTTCTGCTCGAATCCGTGTCACCTCGTCAGCTAATGCCTCAGGCACTGACACAATATTCCGTTGCACGTAAATCTCAAATTTGTCAAAATTCCTTTCAAATGTCCGGTGCACCTTAGACATGTACTTTCCAGAGCCCTAAGGAGCAAAAGTAACACTGAATATGAAGTCTCGAAGCGCCACCACAATTCTAAGCCTATTTACCTTTGCGACGGCATTCAGTTGCTTCGCTTGCTTCTTTTTATCGCCTGTAGAATCCAACCGCTAATAGAGTATAGAAATTGCTTAGCTTTGAGTTCACTTAACTAAGCGTCAACACAACTTCTCACCTTGTGAAGCGCATTCTCCACTTCTCCCGTAACTTCTACGACGCTTTCGGAGATCTGCTTGTTAACTACCAGGTTAACACATACAACGATAATAAGCTTCACAAATTGCGCAAGATTTATGTGATAAACAGGTGATCAGGCTCTCTCGCAGGGACGTACGTGCTGGCAGGAAGCCTGCCAAGATGCCAGTTGTCGTCATTCTGGAAAAGTGACACTTTTGGTGTAAGTCACACAGATTAGACATTTACGGCAATTATTGGACTTCAAAATAATGTTGTCTACGGTAGCGAAGTGCGTATCTCTGCGCGCTCCTGCCGCGTGCCGCAGTTTCTCCTCGCAGATGAAACCATGGAATTTGTTCTCAACGCGTAACCATAGCTAAATATGCTTAAACGTGTTGATATATACTTTATAATCTGTCGATCTGATTGGTGTATAGGAGAAGTCCCTGTCGCCAAACCTGCTGCGCCACAGTATATGATGAACATGAGGGACAATCTTGAGTTTGCGCTGGAACGCATGCGCTTGACAGAGAAACCGATTGCATTGCAGTTGCTCAATCAAAATGCTCGTCGACCTAAAACGGTATGTTTTTTAGCTGATACATGTAAAATTCAGCTAACCCGATGCCGAAACAGGCAAATCATGGCAAGCGACCTTGTTCACACCACCGTAGGCGATTGAAACGTCTAGGTCGCCGCTCCAATAAATAAGCATAACAATGTGCAAGCTTATAAGAGAGAGATAAACTCTACGTTCAAAGCGACAACATAGTTATTGGCGCCTATCCGTCAGGCCGTCTCGATAACAGGATTCCCTGTGATGTAGCTTGCCTACCTGTTTATATAATTGCTTCTGAGCGTTAACGGGACAAAACTTCAGTGCACGATATATTCTTTAATTTGAGTGTCTTTATATCATTAATTTGTCCATTGGACTTCAGTATCGATGCACGACATCGAGTGTTGCCATTGATGTAAACTCTTCTGGCGGGTAAAACCTGTATTCAGAAAGACTCAAATGCTTCATACTTAATTAGTAAGTGTCGAACATCGACGTTTCTGTGGGACGGCCGGTTTTTTGTTAAGTATCACGTGTATGCTCAAGCTACATAGTACTGCATTTGAGGATAAGTCGTCTGTCTGAGCATCCCAAGTATCTATAATATTATGCGCAGAAATTGTTACGTGGACTAAGATTTTGCAGATTTCCTCACTTTCGAATCGAGCTGCATCGTTACGGGCCCATCATTCACCTAAGATCATTCACAGTTATTTACAACGACAGATACTCGACCAAAATTCATCACGAACTTACAAGTGAGACTTCCATATAGGCTCCAAACATACCCTCCGCCACTTTGTCAGCAACGTAATCACGACGCACGCGCTCGCAGAATGCGTCGTAGAATTCCTTAGCTAAGCTGGGTGTCACTACAACAGTACATGATAGTGTTCATTCAGTTATCAGCTTGGTGGGCATACAACACTTCAAACATACTGGAAAGGTGAAAATCAGGTTTATTTCCGAGGAATTGTCCGTGCAGCGTAAATTGACTCACAAGAAGCAACTCATACTCTTTATCCTTTACAGATAATTTCCATGGACGTTTTGATTCTTCAGGCCACAAACGAGCATTCTAGTAGGCACATCAGTTGACACAATGACATGGCATTATCACATACTTTCAGCACACTTACTAGTATACGACGACAACACCATTCAGCGTCATCTTCAGTATCATCATTGCCAATGCCGATAAAGCACAACAGTCCTGGACCAATTGCACCAACGACGTTACCCTCAACAAGCACGGATGCGCTGAGGACACGCTGCAGGACGACCTTCATACTGTCGAGCTTTTACACCAATCAACAACTGGTTGTATTTATTTATCCAATGACTGACCGCTAGCATGCGTCGAATATCTTGCAAAATGCCGCTTGAAGTGCTGCTATTCGGTCTGTCGGCTAACCCGCCGACAGGACAAAGGGGACACATGGGTATAGTACAGCACTGTCGTAACTTATATGACGAGATTTGGCTTATGCCAGTGTATCAGCACATTTACTCGAGTAAAAGGCAGCTTGCGCCTTTCGAGCACCGTGTTGAGATGTGTCGCCTAGCGTTAGAGACGCTTAGGGCCCAAAATGACGGCGGCGCCAAGCTCAAGGTAATAGAAGAAGAGCGTAACATGTATGAAGACTCAGTTTCCATGAGTGGTAGTCCAAAGAAGCTACAACTTGGTAGCATTGACCTCGTCCATTATCTACGGAATAAATATCGGAACACGAACTTTACAATGCTGCTCGGAGGCGACACGTACTTAGACCTTTTGGCCGGTAAATGGAAACGTGGCGATGAACTTAGAAAGCTCGTGAAATTGTTAGTGGTAGACCGCAAGGGAGTCGATTCGACATGGAGAGATCAAAACGTTGCTGAAGATTGCGTGACGTACATTCATGTGCCTCAGCTTGACGACGTGTCATCCACGATAGCCAGAAATACGACGGATTACGCTGAGGCGGCCAAGTATCTGGATCCAGTGGTTCTGGACTATATTGTCCAGCACAAACTTTATGCCTTTGCTACTGATTCTGGATGATTTGAAAAAGGAGTGAGATGTAAAACGTAGTATTCTTCGAGCTCGAACTTCCATTTGCACTCAACTGGCTATCTATTTGCTGTTCGCGTAAAACACTGTATTCTAGTACCTCCTTCGTTCAAGGAACATTCGATGATCTCTCTTTTGAGTCCGAACTTCACACTTTGCATGTCAATTTCTGTCTCTGTCTCCTCATCGTAGCAAAAGCTCGAGCACATGAGGAACATACCACTGAGAGAAAGTAGTCTATCTACGGTCCAGAAAAGTAGAGGAACCACCTCACGAGCATAGATGACATCGGAGCCGACGATCAGCTCAGTGACGCGATTGCTGCCCATTGGTCCGGCCTGCAATTTCTCAAGTGCCTCAATCTCCTGAATGCCATCGGGTCCCCATCGCAGACTCTTTGTATGGCACGTAGCCTGTGCACGCTTTTGCTGGCTTGCATTGTGTGAGATGACCTTCAGCACGCCCGGGTCGTGGTCCGTAAAGATTACAGTGGCATCAGGTCGCAGTTGAGCTACAGTAAGACCAGTAAGACCACAGCCAGCACCTAGCTCCACTATATTCCCGCTTGGGATTGCATCGCGGTGCTTAGTCAGATACTCGCAAAGTGCAGGAGCTGCTGGCCAGACGTAGTGGCCACTTTGCAGTGCACCTGGCTCCTCTTTGGCATATGTGAGCAATACCGAAACGTCCGCGTTGGCACCGAAATTGTAGCTGCATGTAACTTTTTCAAGAAATGCATCGAACATGAAACCTACGTCTGTGAGCATCCCCTCCGTACCATCCTCCATCTCAATAGTCTCCATCTTGATAAGCTCGTTATTCGATAATTGGATTCTTCGAATTTAAAAAGTGCTAAGTCATCTCTAAAGAAACTTTCCGGATACAAGATAAATTTTCGAAGAGTGAGAATATAATCTATTACTAAGTACGATATCAGAGTGATGGTAGTACATCATTACAGCTAACATGAATTCCAAATATCACTCGTTAATGATTTTGGTGAACAAGTCGAAATTTATCAGCAGAAAGATACATTTAGAATTTAGTCATCGAACTGACGATAGATGCTGTCAAATGCACATGCACCTCGCATTGACAACGCTTTAACTCGACGAGTCCGCGATAATAAACCCACGGAGGATATGTTCGTACATTCCATGCAGAAGGGAAACTAAAAGTCTCGCAAGTAGCCATTACCTTGATTGCTTTTCTTTGAGTGGTATTTGATGCGTATGCAGGCTCACCTTCAATAACAACATATGCGCTTAAATATCTATATTTGTATACAGCGAGGCTGGCAGCCACTGACCCACATTTTTTTCCGTTCAAACAGCCAGCTCTGAGCGTTCGACATCGCACTC
>NW_020187364.1:763994-764420 GCF_900000015.1 Plasmopara halstedii | reverse complement strand
TAAACGACATTTTCGTACGCAGTCGCTAGAGGACGCCACGGAGACTCCCAATGCGAAGTGTTTTGTTCAGCGCAGTGGTTTTAAAGGACTTGTTAGGTCTGGCAACAAACGACATCAACGAACGCATTCGCAAGAAGAAGTCGGCGGAGATTCCTAACGTCAAGCGCTCGACCCAGTATAAAGAGCACCAAGGACTTGACGAATTGTCAGCTTCAGCCGAAGACTTTGAAGCTGCGTACGTCGTGAATTCAGTGGGAGAAATGCCGACTATGTTTAAGTCGGCGATGGAATCCAGCGACGCTGAAGAGTGGAATAAGGCTTGCTACGCGGAAATGGAATCACTCACCAAGAACAGGACGTGGGACCTAGTGCCGCTTTTTTACACCAGTGGCGAAGTTTACTTCAATTCGAGTACTGCTCAGGCTG
>NW_020187364.1:763825-763954 GCF_900000015.1 Plasmopara halstedii | reverse complement strand
GACTCAACATCATCAGCAACTTGATCTTGAAAGTGATCTTGACTTCCACTATCAAAGATGTTATCGAGAAATTTGGCGTCGCGACCAATACAAACGCGACCAGTTTTGACATCTTCGAATCGATAAGCC
>NW_020187364.1:763342-763815 GCF_900000015.1 Plasmopara halstedii | reverse complement strand
AAAACTGTTGGAAGTTATTCACAGTGATGTGTGCGGACCGATGCAGTCAACAACTTTTAGTGGAAAACGATATTTCGTCACGTTTATTGACGACTTTTCGCACTTTACTATGGTTCATTTGCTTCGAAACAAGTCGGAAGTTGCAAGCAAATTTGAAAATTTTGTCGTGTTTGCAGAGACACAAACCGGCAAGGTTGTAAAGTCTCTTCGCTGTGATAATGGTGGTGAATACAAGTCAAGCGAAATGGCCAAGTTCTGCCAGCGTCGTGGTATTCTTCAAAAGTTTACGCCGCCTTATACTCCTCAGCTTAACGGAGTAGCCGAGCGCATGAACCGAACTTTGGTTGAATGTGCACGTTATATGCTTGAACACGCCAACTTGCCAAAGAAGTATTGGGGAGAGGATGTCATGACCGCCAACTTTCTTCGTAATCGGCGTCCTACACGAAGTATATTGCTGGACCAATCACCTG
>NW_020187364.1:762223-763332 GCF_900000015.1 Plasmopara halstedii | reverse complement strand
TGGATTGAAGCAATCGCCTCGCATGTGGAACAAGACTATCGACGATTTCATGCAGCTTCTTGAATTCACGAAATGCGAATCAGACCACTGTGTCTACATCAAACGCACCGGTCAAGAAATGGTTTTTGTTGCGCTTTATGTTGATGATCTTATCATTGCAAGCAGCAATATCAAGATGCTCCAAGACACCAAGCAAGCGCTTAGAAATCGCTTTGAAATGACTGACATGGGTCAGCTAAAGGATTTTCTTGGAATGGAGATAAGTCAAGACACGAAAGCTGGGACGGTCACAATGCGGCAAACTAAATTTGCGAACGATATTTTGGATAAGTTCAAGATGGAACACAGCAATCCTGTGAAGACACCTCAAGATCCGGGTCTCAAGCTTACCAAGGCTATGTGTGATGGCGGTTGTAATCACAAAGATACTATGATGAACGTGCCATACCGTAATGCCGTTGGATGCCTAATGTATTTGATGGTTGGCACACGCCCAGATCTGGTAGCTGCGGTGGGAATGCTTGGTCAATTTGCGGTTGATTCATGCCCAACGCACTGGCAAGCTTTAAAACGAGTTTTTCGATACATTAATGGCACAAGGAATTTTGGCATAGAGTTTCAAGCCGATGGTTTACATGAACTTGTGAGTTTTTCAGATGCAGATTGGGCTGGTGATGTCGAGTCAAGAAGAAGTACGAGCGGCTATGCATTCATGAAGAGCGGCGGTACGATAAGCTGGAGAAGCAAGAAACAACGCACAGTAGCTTTGTCGTCGACAGAAGCCGAGTACATGGCACTTTCAGAAGCGGCTCAAGAAGCAGTATGGCTCATGACATTTCTAAGTGAACTCGGTGAAAAAAAAACAAAGTGAGGCTGTCAAGATCTACGAGGAAAACTAAGGTTCGATCGCGCTTGCTAAAAATCCCGAGTTCCACAAGCGAACAAAACACATTGATATACGATATCATTTTATACGCGAAAAAGTTGAAGACGGCGAAGTAGCACTGGAATACGTCTCGACTCTCAACATGCTAGCGGACATCATGACCAAGGCAATCCCTGCAAGTCAGTTCTGTGTGCTTCGAGAAAAACTTGGCATTCAAGCACCA
>NW_020187364.1:762145-762213 GCF_900000015.1 Plasmopara halstedii | reverse complement strand
AGTCAGCACACCTTTTTTTTCTCCTTTTGACGTTGTCATTGTCATCACAATGTCTCCTGTCCCCACTG
>NW_020187364.1:760359-760423 GCF_900000015.1 Plasmopara halstedii | reverse complement strand
ATCCTTTAGCTACCAAGCGTGCCTTGTATCGCTCGATCTCACCGTCTTGGTTCTTCTTAATGCG
>NW_020187364.1:759958-760267 GCF_900000015.1 Plasmopara halstedii | reverse complement strand
CAGCAACTCCATTGAGCTGAGGTGTATATGGGTGAAATTTTGCTCAATGCCGCGGCGCGAACAGAACTTGGTCATCTCACTTGACTTGTACTCGCCATCATTATCACAACGAATTGCCTTCACAACATTGCCATTTTGTGTTTCAGCAAAGGCAACAAAATCAGCAAACTTGCTGGCAACTTCTGACTTATTTCGAAGCAAATACACCCTGGTAAAATGCGAGTACTCATCGATAAACGTGACAAAGTATCGCATACCACTGAATGTCAAAGGCTGCATTGGACCACACACGTCACTGTAAATCACTTT
>NW_020187364.1:756572-757283 GCF_900000015.1 Plasmopara halstedii | reverse complement strand
ACGTCCTGTTCTTGGTGAGTGATTCCATTTCCGAGTCGCAAGCCCTATTCCACTCTTCGGCGTCGCTGGATTCCATCGCCGACTTAAACGAAGTCGGCATTTCTCCCACTGAATTCACGACGTACGCAGCTTCAAAGTCTTCGGCCAGAGCTGACAATTCGTCAAGTCCTTGGTGCTCTTTATACTGGGTCGAGCGCTTGACGTTAGGAATATCCACCGACTCCTCCGGCGAATGCGTTTGTTGATGTCGTTTATTGCCAGACTTAACAAGTCCTTTAAAACCACTGCGCTGAACAAAACGCTTCGCATTGGGAGTCTTCGTGGCGTCCTCTAGCGACTGCGTACGAGAATAACGTTTAGTACCTAAACCGTCATCATCAATTTCAGTGTCTTGATCCTGATTATCTTCTTGTGTCTTTTCATCTGTTTCCACACTCTCTTCATAGTAGCCTTGATCACAACAATAATCACGACTTCCACTATCAAAGACGTCTTCAAGAAACTTTGCGTAGCGACTTATTACCACACAACCAGTCTTTATGATCTCAAATCGCTATGATTTTTCATGCTCAGAATATCCAACGAAACGGCAAAGCTCGGCTCGCGCATCGAGCTTAGTGCGTTTCTCCTTCGGAACCGTCACAAATGCATGACATCCAAAGACCTTTAACTTGGCCAAAATAGGCTTCCTTCCGGTCCACACTTCATATA
>NW_020187364.1:756306-756420 GCF_900000015.1 Plasmopara halstedii | reverse complement strand
CAATACGACTTGGGCAGTTTTGCGTGTTCAAGCATACAGCGCGCACATTCCACCAATGATCTATTCATACGCTCAGTCACTCCATTAAGCTGAGGCGTATATGGTGGTGTAAAT
>NW_020187364.1:756116-756296 GCF_900000015.1 Plasmopara halstedii | reverse complement strand
CCGCGACGTCACAAGCTCCGACGACAGCGATTCCGATCTTGACTCAAAGCCGTGATCAAAAACGAGAACGAGTCACTTATACTTTCAAGAAGCGTGATAATCAAGTCGTCCTCGGTGACTGGAGCGCCTTCTGCATCAAGCTGCTCCGCCAGGGTCTTCATTTCGTTAATGTGCGTAAGA
>NW_020187364.1:755970-756106 GCF_900000015.1 Plasmopara halstedii | reverse complement strand
TTACACTCTAACCCGACTCTACCCGGCCCCGACCTCCCGGTCCTGAAATGAGCGGCGATTCACTGCACCACAGGATCGGTGCTTAAATTCACAGATATGATGAGGTATGATACCCCCTTTTAGGGGCCGTGTAAGC
>NW_020187364.1:755361-755475 GCF_900000015.1 Plasmopara halstedii | reverse complement strand
TGTCGACCGATTGAGCAAGATGGCTCAAGATGGCTCAACCGGTCGACGAATCCCACGAGCAAGATAGCTCAACCGGTCGACGAATCCCACGACCCCATTGACGGAGTCGGTACT
>NW_020187364.1:754833-754953 GCF_900000015.1 Plasmopara halstedii | reverse complement strand
ACTCTCATGTAACCCCGTTACATCCTCCCCCACTTAGGTTCGGTTTACCGACCAATTAAAATAAGGAGAAAGTGCGTCACACACTTTCATCCTCCGAGTCGATAGCATAGACTAGCTGCT
>NW_020187364.1:754545-754823 GCF_900000015.1 Plasmopara halstedii | reverse complement strand
GCGGGTATACGAGAGCCACCTCGTTGAGCACTCAGACGAGTGCGATAAGCTTCCAACGAGAAATTCTTGTGGGATCAAGAAACGAGCTCGAAGAGCTTCCCCTTTGGCAAGCTCATCTTCCGTTCTGGCCGGGGGTTCGATGATGTAGACGCGTAACGACCGATTCACCACGTCCTTCGCTCCTACACCGGGATCCGCTGGGCGGAAGCCATATTCCACACGAAGGGAAATGACCGGCCGTGGATGGGCGCGTTTCAGAGCCGCCCTATGGGCAGCAT
>NW_020187364.1:753930-754076 GCF_900000015.1 Plasmopara halstedii | reverse complement strand
TGGCTCAGGGCTTGGTGGGGGAGGAATAGCCGAACGGCTAGCTGATGTCAGCCCCCTCTCCATGCGTAAAGAAGTCGACGACTTCCTGTATACCAGACTGAGTGCCCTACGACACTTTCGCGATGCGATGGCTGAAAGCCAAGACC
>NW_020187364.1:753357-753556 GCF_900000015.1 Plasmopara halstedii | reverse complement strand
ATTTCCATGCTAAACAGCTGTCGCTTGAGGTAGATTCGTCCAGCCTTTTGCGAGCCACTGTAGAGTGTATTGATGCGCGTCCATGCGACCCAGGCTACCTCACAGTCATCAACCACGTGATGATAGTCCGCGTCCATATGAAGAAGTATCAGGCCGAACGCAATGTTGCTTAGCCCGACGTATTCGTCCGAAGCGCGGA
>NW_020187364.1:753212-753347 GCF_900000015.1 Plasmopara halstedii | reverse complement strand
TGTGGCACCACTGTCAATTGCCCACATCCCAGGTATGTCTTTGCCAGTCGAAAGTCCATACTCCAGCGATACAGCAAACGCGACACGGTCGTACTAAAAGTCGTCGCTTGTTTGCCAGTGGACATTGTTTGCTCT
>NW_020187364.1:752455-752564 GCF_900000015.1 Plasmopara halstedii | reverse complement strand
AGGTCTACGCTGGAAGATTGGTGCGCGTGAAGGAAAAGGGTTGTTTAAGTTGTGCATGGCTCCGATTTTGGTGGATGAAGCATATGTGACGAGTTCGTTGGGATGCTAT
>NW_020187364.1:752300-752445 GCF_900000015.1 Plasmopara halstedii | reverse complement strand
CCGGTTGCTTCAGGTAAGTTATGATGTTGCATCATGTGTTTCTGCATATGGTGACAGCTTATCCAAAGAACCCGTTTCATCTGATCGCATGATACAAGTTGGGATGGGATGATCCAAGCTGGGATGTGCAGGATCCAAGTTTGGT
>NW_020187364.1:751953-752290 GCF_900000015.1 Plasmopara halstedii | reverse complement strand
AGCGTCAAAGATCGCAGCGTGCAAATGTTGCCCAGAGCGAGGACTACTCGGGTGATTACCGGTTGGTGGAAATAAGTGTGTTCCAAAATCAAGCTGTGTATTGCTGGTCGATTCGGGTGCAACGCAGCATATGACGTACTCGAAAGAGTTCATGAAGAATTACAAGGTTATGACTCCTGTCGACGTACATCTTGCGGATGATGGCATCGTTCAGGCAGTTGGCTCGGGTGATATCGTCATGACAATGGATACGCCATGTGGAATGAAGAAAGGTGTGCTGACTTCAGTGTGGCACATCCCGAACCTTTCTCGGAATCTATTCTCCGTTGGACGTTCA
>NW_020187364.1:751012-751943 GCF_900000015.1 Plasmopara halstedii | reverse complement strand
TATTGGCTATTCTGAACATGAAAAGGCATATCGTTTTGAAGACCTTGAAAGCAGTCG
The DNA here is from genome assembly GCF_900000015.1 of Plasmopara halstedii. Lineage (NCBI taxonomy): Eukaryota > Oomycota > Peronosporomycetes > Peronosporales > Peronosporaceae > Plasmopara > Plasmopara halstedii. The sequence continues at coordinate 751,886 of NW_020187364.1, read as the reverse complement.
TATGGTGATTAGCCGCGACGCAAAATTTCTTGAGGACATTTTCGAGTGCAATAATCAAGACTGCGTTCATGGGCAAGAGATCATTCAGGAAGAAGCAATAACAGATGAAGATTCGCAACTGGATGACGAAGACCAAGAATTGACAGATGAATGCAGTAGAAATTTCGACGCAAAACGGCATGAGCTCACGCAGTTTGGAAGGGGTGACGGAATTTCCAGATACCAAACGTTTTGTCCAGCGAAGCAGGTTTAAAGGCCTTGTCAGGTCCGGCAACAAAAGACATCAGCGAACGCAATCGAACGAAAAAGAGGTGAGAGCCCCAGAATACAAGCGACTACATCAGTATAGCGGACATCAAGGTCTTGATGAAATGTCAGCCGCAGCACATGATGTCGAAGCCGCCTTTATCGTGGATTCAGTGGGAGAAATGCCGACAACGTTTAAGTCGGCTATGGAATCCAGCGAAGCAGTTGAGTGGCGTGAGGCATGCAACTCAGAAATTGAGTCACTTCGTAGGAACAAGACCTGGGAGCTAGTACCACTACCGCATGGACGGAAAGCAATTGGCAACAGATGGATTTTTCGCGTGAAAGAGAACCAAAACGGTGAAATCGAGCGTTACAAGGCGCGTTTGGTGGCTAAGGGTTTCGCACAGAAGTACGGCATCGACTACAAAGAAACGTTTGCACCTGTGGCGAAGTTTACGTCGATCAGAGTCCTGCTCAGTTTGAGCGCAAAGTACAACCTGACGGTGCATCAAATGGACGTCAAAACCGCTTTTCTTAATGGGGTGCTTGAAGAGGACATTTTTATGGTTCAACCTGATGGTTATATCGATGAATCTCGACCTGACTACGTGTGCAAGCTGAAAAA
>NW_020187364.1:750874-751002 GCF_900000015.1 Plasmopara halstedii | reverse complement strand
GGTTCAGGTAAGTTATGATGTTGCATCATGTGTTTCTGCATATGGTGACAGCACATCCCACCGGTAATACCGATATCTACCGGTTGGCGGCGGCTCGACGAAACGCTTCCTTCGCACCACTAGTCTGT
>NW_020187364.1:750736-750864 GCF_900000015.1 Plasmopara halstedii | reverse complement strand
TAAGGACCTAAATATATTTACTTTGCATTTTGATATCTACTGCTCAAGCAACCTTTTTCAATGGGTTATGAGCCCAAGCCCCGTAGACTCTTCTTTCTTCGCCCCCTCCTCCGACACTGCCTTTGCTT
>NW_020187364.1:749910-750004 GCF_900000015.1 Plasmopara halstedii | reverse complement strand
TGAAGATATGAAGCGAAAAGAACAAGGAATTGGCATGGATGGTACTTCGCAAGGTCAAAGCCAAGCGTTCGCGATGATAGACGGCGGACGGCGG
>NW_020187364.1:748023-748124 GCF_900000015.1 Plasmopara halstedii | reverse complement strand
GCTATTATCTGTCTCGCGATGGAGGACTCGCAGCTGCCGCTGGTTCGCTCGGCCAAGGTCGCGTATGATGCATGGTCGCGGCTGGAAGGCCATCTCGAGAC
>NW_020187364.1:746679-746794 GCF_900000015.1 Plasmopara halstedii | reverse complement strand
ATCAGGTCAAACGCAAACTTGATTGATGGACACACTTGTTCAGGTCCTCTAGTTTCACAACGGTCGACATTCTCTATCGGTTCATAGTAAGCTGTACGAATGGCCAACATAAAGA
>NW_020187364.1:746317-746391 GCF_900000015.1 Plasmopara halstedii | reverse complement strand
TGTTCTGAAAAAGTTTAACATGGAGCACTGCAAGCCCGTTCGCACGCCTCAAGACCCAAGTCTCAAGCTCACAG
>NW_020187364.1:744405-744813 GCF_900000015.1 Plasmopara halstedii | reverse complement strand
TGCTGGCAGATATACTGACCAAGGCAGTACCTGCAAGTCAATTCTGTACTCTTCGAAGCAAGCCCGGCATTCAAGGACCAAGTACTGCCGAGACGAGTGGGAGTGTTGTTGAAGATGCGCCTCGTTGTGCAGACTAGCGGTGCCAAGGAAGCGTTTCGACGAGCAGCCGTCAACCGGTAGAAATCGGTATTACCGGTGTGGACAGGCTGATATCGCAAGTTGCGGTGTCGTGGGTTAGCCAAGTATTAAGTGAAGCACAAACACATAAAAGGTACATATATCCAGTAAAGAATCCAGTAGAATATTTGGTAGAATATTCTGGATAGGCTTAGAGGTAGCACTGCGAACTAAGGACCTAAATATATTCACTTTGCACTTTGCTAAAACATACGCACTTGCCTTAACATC
>NW_020187364.1:743231-743562 GCF_900000015.1 Plasmopara halstedii | reverse complement strand
TGGCTAACCCACGAAACTGCAACTTGCGCAATCAGCCTGTCCACACCGGTAATACCGACTTCTACCGAGGGTTTAGGGTTTAGGGTTTAGGGTTTAGGGTTTAGGATCTAATATTTGATCTTGACTTGATAATAATGACTCGTAGTCATTGTCTAATCCTAAAAATTCCCTCATTGTAAATTTTATATATTTTAACATAATTTTTAATTTAAGTTCTAACCATAACCCAATTTATTCAAATTATTTTTATAGATATAAAACAAGGTATCTTGGTTTTTGCTACATCTTTAATAATATATGTGGCGCAGAAGGACACTATGGCTCAACAGCA
>NW_020187364.1:742304-743221 GCF_900000015.1 Plasmopara halstedii | reverse complement strand
TGTTCTATTCATACGCTCAGCCACTCCATTAAGCTGAGGCGTATATGGTGGTGTAAACCTCTGTACAATACCGCGGCGCTGGCAAAACTTTGCCAATTCGCGAGACGAATCCTCGCCACCATTATCGCAGCAAAGGGCTTTCAGGCGCAGTAGCACGTCTGGAAGCGTCACAAACCTATATGACTAGACATCTTAGTTTCTGGGAACGTGGCGAATGTTTCAGTGCCTCAATTGTTGCTAACGCGTCAAACGAATGCGTCTGGTTTAATCAGAAGCGCTGTAGCATATCTATAAGCGTCACAAACGTCTGTGACTTGATATCTTAGTTGCTGGCAACCTGACGAACGGTAGTGTGCCTTTACGGTTGCCGGCGCGTCAAAAGAATGCGTCAGGTTTAATCAGGACCGCTGTAGGATGTCTGGAAGCGTTCCAAACCTATATGACTAGACATCTTTGTTTCTGGCAACGTGACGATGGTTTCAGTGCGTTAACTGTCGCCAACGCATCAATCGAATGCGTCTGGTTTAATAAGAGGCGCTGTAGCACGTCTGGAAGCATCACAAACGTCTGTGACTTGACATCTTAGCTTCTGGCAACCTGACGAATGGTTGAGTGCCTTAAGCGTTGCCGACGCGTCAATAGAATGCGTCTGGTTTAATAAGAGGCGCTGTAGCACGTCTGGAAGCATCACAAACGTCTGTGACTTGATATCTTAGCTGCTGGCAACCTGACGAACGGTTGAGTGCCTTAACGGTTGCCGTGGCGTCAAACGAATGCGTCTGGTTTGATCAGGAGCGCTGTAGCATGTCTATAAGCGTCACAAACGTCTGTGACTTGATATCTTAGTTGCTGGCAACCTGACGAACGTTTGAGTGCGTTAATTGTTGCCAACGCGTCAAACAAATGTTTTAGGTTTA
>NW_020187364.1:741667-742225 GCF_900000015.1 Plasmopara halstedii | reverse complement strand
TACATTTAAAATTAGGCGGCTTTGCCGCAGATAAAAATAAATAAAGTCAGTTTTGGATCGAACTGGAAGTGTTTAGTAGTCTTGGGCTAAGGCAATGATTACTCTTGGAGTTAGCGGATTGCGATCCGCTAAATCGTACTTGTTCTAAGTATAGAACAAGAGGTCGGTGACCTAACTTACACTTTCTCAAAGCGCAAAGCTGAAGGTTTGTTGGCTCGGACAAGGTGATGTCGTCGCGATTGCGTGCACGGTTGCACCAATTCATTCGTTGGATAACGGATTGCTCTATTAGAGTACCTTCTTGCGATGAGAATTTGAAGTACCTTTTTCTCTATAAGGCCCACGACACCCCTCTCAGTGATCATCTCGGTCGTTAGAAGACGTTCAGCTCTGTGGGTCGCCGCTACTGGTTGCTAAAGCTGTACAAATAGACGAGCACATATTTAAGCATGTGTCAGACATGTCAAAGGGTGAAACCTGCTCTAAATGCGGCGGCGCCGCTGGCCAGTTTACCGGCACCCTCCGGGTGTTGGCAGTCCGTGTGCGTTTGGACTTTGC
>NW_020187364.1:741591-741657 GCF_900000015.1 Plasmopara halstedii | reverse complement strand
TCGACCTTGTATTTGCCTCCTGGGCCAGGATCAGAGGCAATCTTCCACGAGACGTAGCGCGTCTTA
>NW_020187364.1:741040-741581 GCF_900000015.1 Plasmopara halstedii | reverse complement strand
AACTCCCCAACAGAATAACTAGTTTCTCGTCGTCTGTCACCGTCTCGCCCACACCGGTTAGCCTCAAGAAGAGGTCCTCGAAACGCATCAAAGGGTCCATCAAATTCTCATCGGGGGCCATCTCGAAATCATGTAGCTGTTTGCGCAGCTGTACGCGGTTATGTAGATTCTTCTGCAGGAAGAATGTCGGTAGCGGTTCCCAAGCTTCACGAGCTGATCTCGACTCTCTCACCATTGTTTGGTACTTGGGGATGAGCAACTGAACCAGAATGCCCAGGGCCTTCATGTCGGAGGCTTCCCACTCCGCCGAGCGTGGCTCCATCGCGTTCTTCGCCTTGACTTGCACATGGCCGAGGAGGTTCTTGCGCGCCAACGCCATCCTAGCGTTGAGCTCCCACAGGAAGTAGTTATCGTCTTGTAGGACATCGTTCGGGCCGAGCGATCTTGGGCTCATAACCTTAAACAATGTACGTCAATCTCAATCTCAACCTGTTCTTGCGATGGTAAAATGGAAAGTGAGCTACAACATCGTACGCTACTA
>NW_020187364.1:740812-741030 GCF_900000015.1 Plasmopara halstedii | reverse complement strand
TGTGCATCAGCAAACTGCTAATCGCATTGTACCTCGCCAAGATAGCCGCAGTGACGGTAGGCTTCGCGCTGTATCGTGCCCACGACAAGTTTTCCTAGAAATAGACTCGCTACCATTGCTCCCGCCAGCTTCCAGTGTGACTCGTACAACAAGATTAATCCCGTTGTCGAGAGGGGGAAGACAGTTGGTTCCTGCTGCTGGATCATTGCAAAGTGCGC
>NW_020187364.1:740446-740802 GCF_900000015.1 Plasmopara halstedii | reverse complement strand
ACAAAGCGCGGCTGGTTGCTCTGGGGTGTTTGCAGACATTTGGTGTCGACTACACTGACACGTATTCACCAGTTGCGAGTATGAACAAGGTTCGGACAGCTCTTGCAGTGTGCTGCTGCTTGGGCTACTTGGTGAAACAGTATGATATAGAGACGGCTTTCCTGAATGGCGACCTTGATGAGGTTGTCTACATGACAGCGCCGGCTAGAATGAAGGTGCCAGAAGGGATGGTGTGTGCGCTGCGTGGAAGTCTCTATGGGCTCAAGCAAGCTGCTGCGGTCTGGTATCGGACTATTCCAGACGTCTTTCGCAAGGCTGGTTTTGTTCAATGTGCAGCTGATATTTGCCTTTTCGTA
>NW_020187364.1:739863-740436 GCF_900000015.1 Plasmopara halstedii | reverse complement strand
CTCCATCCTTCCCCTCAAAGACCTTAACGCTCACCATGAGCGGCTTAGGGCGGGAAAATCATCCGTTATGGCGGTGGCGTCATAGACGCAAATGAAGCAGACATCATCTGCTGCAGGTGCTCTAGCAGCGCGATTTCGTAATTTGAAAACGCCTCTAGACGCGCACCGATTGCCTCGGGGTCTTGCGCCGCAAGATGTTGCACGCCCCCTAGGCCAAGCAAGGACATCAGCTTGTTAAGCCCGTCCTGCATGCGCTAGGGCACAGAGGAAAATTGTTCCATCCTCACAGAAGATTAGTTTAAACGACTCAGGTGTAGATTGACTACAAATGCTACCAAGTGCAGCGGGGCTGCCGTAGCGTTGCGCTTAGAGGAAGCGTAGTTTAGGTCACCGACCTTACGTTCTTCACACGAACCAGTACGAGTGTAGCGGATCGCAATCCGCTACCTCCTAGTGTAGTTAAAACCTTAACCCAAGGCTAATAAACTCTTCTGGTTAAAATGTAAACTGATTTTTTTATTCTCTGCGGCAAAGCCGCCTAATTTTAAATGTATAGATTTTCCTAAATATATT
>NW_020187364.1:738957-739853 GCF_900000015.1 Plasmopara halstedii | reverse complement strand
CGACGCCTCGGAATCGATGAGGATCTTCCATGGCTTCTCGAAGCCCTTTACGGTCGCTCTACGACCAGCAAGCTCGGCTTGAATACACGTTCCGTGTTCAAGAGCACGGAGCTCCTCGGGGCTGGGCCCTGTTGACTTCTACCTCCCTGAGGCTCAACAGAACTTAGTTCTTCTCCAGTAAATCGCCCCTCGCCTACTGAATGGTGTCGTTTCCCCGAGACGAACCAGACTGGTAGGCATTGGGGCGATGGTTCAAAGAACCTTGACGCACCATGCGCAGGGGGCAACCGTTCCGAAGGTGAGGGGTGTCTCCACAGAAAAAACACCGTCGTATGTTTGCGTGCCGTCCGGCAGCTCGGAGCTCTGCTCCCTCGTCCTCAGCATAGCTGAGATCCATGGGCATAGGCCCGCTCGACGAGCTGTTGGAGTGTGCATTCCAACCAAGTCGTGCCGACAAATTACATGCGTTTCTAGCAATTCCAGACTTAAAGTTGAACTCGGCATACGATGCAATATTCACCGCTTCTTCAAAAGAAGACGGATGCACACTGAAGAATTTCATACAGCCACGCCAGTGCGGAGGATGTCCATAAAGACGGTCACTGCGACCACCTCGGGGAAAGGATCGGCTTGAATCCCGGCAATGAGAGTACTCAACTCGTGGACAAAGTCCACCATCTTCTTCTTGCCATGCTGGGCGGCAAGGAAACGCGATCGCACGCGATATGCCTGAACAGGCGGAGAGAACACTCGAAAATACTGGCGCTTCAGTTCCTTTCAGGAGGCGAACGCCGCTTCAACCAAAGCACCACAGGTTAGTGCCCATTCTCGCGCTCGGTCCCTGAGCTTTGAGATGGCTAGCGCTACGCGCTGTCGCTCGATCTGGAGCATGGCGT
>NW_020187364.1:738141-738947 GCF_900000015.1 Plasmopara halstedii | reverse complement strand
ACCCAATCCGGATGGTGTCCACGTTTGTTAGGCCATCACCAGCGCGAACCATAGCAAAAAATTGGATCTTGTAGCCCGAGGCAGCATAGCCAAATAAGTACGGAATTATTCCGTAGCTCCAGATCAGCTTTTCGCTGAGTTCCAAACGAGGAATCTGCTAATCAACAGCTGGTTGTTTCTCCTCACCACGAAATACACACACCTCGTTCAAAAAGAACATGAAGTCTGCTCGCTGCTTTGCAGTAGATGACTGATGGTTCGTATCACGGTTCAGGCGAGCATTGACGAACATTAAATCCAAAAGAGCGCGAATCATTGTATCCCAAAACCAAATGAAAGATTTCTCTGTGTCTCCACTTCGAAGCGGTTCCAGCATGTTCTCGATTTTCCTTCTGATCTTTTCGCACGATTTTACATCATCCACGGCAAACAGCTTCTCTCGAACATTCGTGCCGAGGCCACCAGGAAACGATGACCATACAGACAGAACCTTCGGGTTCATACGAATCTTCACAGGCAGTGAATGCTCGATGAACTTTGGTAGCGACGCAATCGATGGCAATGAGTGATACTCAATCCTTTTCGCCAGCCAATCATCTGAGTTATCCCGTGCTCCAAACGAGTCGTTGGAGCTCTTTTCGATAGTCTTTGTAGGCAAACCATCGGCACCTTCGCGAACAACGACCAACACATTCACCGGGCCATTTCCTGCTGCTTCCTCAATTTCATCGAATTTCTCCACTACTTGATCATCAGACAACCCGATGCGGTGAAGTCTAGCTCGCGTGGCACTAAGATGTTTCAGG
>NW_020187364.1:737999-738131 GCF_900000015.1 Plasmopara halstedii | reverse complement strand
AGAGTCGAAGAGGTTGGCGTAACCTCTGCCCATCCCCTTCTCCTCGCGGAGTGGAGACATAGAAGCAGCATGCTTCTTGGAGTGCTCGTCGTGCACCGGCGTGTGTGCGCCCGACGAGGCATCGGAGTCGTT
>NW_020187364.1:737620-737989 GCF_900000015.1 Plasmopara halstedii | reverse complement strand
AAAATCATGTCCGTAGGTTGCAAAGGCCTTTGCAACCTCTGAGCGAGTCGACATGCGGACATTGACATCTTCGGTCGATTGTTCGAGCCAAGAAATGACGTTCTTTCGATCGACATTGTATTTGCCTCCTGGACAAGGATCAGAGACAATCTTTCACAAGACGTAGCGCGTCTTGAAGGCCTGTTTGATCGGTGTGTTGGCAATCAGTTCGCATACTTGAATCAGGCTAGTACACCCTGGAGGAATTTCTCCCAAAGTGATGTTCAGGTCAGCAGCTTTCTCTTTGACTTGATCTGAGAAATGGCTAGAAGCCGCGTCCAAATCAAACCAACCTTCTCGCCTGGATAGCACGACGCCAAATATTCCAAT
>NW_020187364.1:732138-737610 GCF_900000015.1 Plasmopara halstedii | reverse complement strand
TACCGCGTTCTTCGCTTCCACAGCGGGATCCGCCGGGCGGAAGCCATATTCCACACGAAGGTCAATGACCGGACGTGAAGGGGCACGCATCAGAGTCGCCTTACGGGCAGCTTTCAGCTGCCGCCTCTCTGCCCCGTCGAGGTCATTGGTGACTACACCACGTCCCTCATGTGACGAGAAGTCAGGAAACAGACATGGGGTCCGCAAGGCGCGAGCAGGGATCGTCACACGCCGCTGGCGCTCGCCTTCCTCGTCAATCAACGCGGGAACAGAAGTTTCACACTCGTAGTCGACCATTCCCACATCCTCATCGAGGTCAATCGTCATTGATAGCGTGCGCGGAGCGCGACGCTCGTGCTCATCGAGCCTAGGATGTACATCCTTCGATGCGGTGAAGCACTGTCCGACATTGCACCGCGTGCGAGAGACGATATTGGGCTTTGCCCGTGTTCGATGTCAGAACCAGCGAAACTTGGTGACTTCAGTGTCGTTGCCACAAGGCTCATTTAGCACGGAATTCGTTTTGTTTCAACGAACCAAGCTGCAGTGTCTAGCGGACACGCAAGCCTCTTTGAGGCAATAATTGATTGAAACTGTAAATGTAGTCAATCTTAAAGGGGGGAGAGTGCAACGGGGTTACACGTACCCTGTTAACAGGGGTTTGTGTCACACGAGAGTGGCATGGTGTGACTGCACCCAAATAAGAATACGGCACGTGGCTGAGTAGCCAGTAGTGATGCATGTATCTAGATTTTAATATATATATTTATTAAAATCTATAAATTTGGAATTTGGCGGCTTTGCGGAGAGAAAAAATATAAAGTCAGTTTTGAATTTAAACGGAAGAGTTAATTAGCCTTGGGTTAAGGCAATAGTTACTCTTGGAGTAAGCGGATTGCGGTCCGCTACACTCGTATTGGTTCTTGTAAAGAACGAAAGGTCGGTGATCTATAGTACGCTTTCTCTAAGCGCAAAGCTACGACAGACCCGCTGCAATACGTGCATCAAATTGTCAGATGCAACATGTGCTGCGTTGCTAAAAGCTTTGGGACGCAGGGAGTTTCAGTCGGATGTCACTTGATCAAAGCGGTGGTTGCACCTTCGTTCAGCAATTTCTTTTCAAATGATTACAGTATTATCTCATTGACTCACATTATTATCATTGTGAAGTGGTCCCTCTCGATAAGAACTTTTAGTACTGGGTACTCTGCGAGGTGCATGAGGCCACCTCGAAAAAAGGGAGACTCACCCAAACGTTTCATGACTCTATGGCCAAAAGTCAGAAAAACAAAAGCAACGCCTCAATACCAGAAGCAGGACACACACGAATTTATGCTGTGGGGCAAAAGGTTTTGTTTAATGGAATAAATCTACATACATTGTCTGCGATTCATAAAACTACGTTGCATCCGCGGCACATCGGGCTGTTCATTGTCATAGCGAAGAAGAGGTAACGCTGTTCTCTAATACTTAAAAGTTAATGCAAACATCTCATTGTTATTCGTGGATTTACTATACCATTTTACAATCACACCTTATGAGCCTGTCAGATGTGAAAAGCTCTACTGCAGACGTAAAAACGTCATTATTATTTTATATAGCTGGTCTTTCGATTCCCTTAGAAAAGAGAAGGTGTCATATGTCTCAACGTTTGTTCAACTAGTGAGAGGCGACCGACCTTGCGGTGATTGAGACCCATGACCGGCAGCTGATAAAGCTACCTCATGGAGACAAGCATCTACTGCACATCACAAAGTCAAATATAAGACGGCTCGTTAAGTGGACACTAGCCTCGCTGAAGCCGGCTTATTAATCCTTAAGTCGAGCAAAACGGCGTGTTTTTCTCACCCATTGCGCGAGCTGAGTCGGACACTCAGCGACACTTTCTCCAATTTCGACTTCACGAAAAAAATCCTTCAGGGATGGATGGGATTTATTAATTGCTGCTGAATATAGCATAGACGGATGTCCTCAAGAGTGACGACCTGAGACTTGAAAAATATAAGTCTGGCCGTTTTCTCATCGGGGGGCAGATGGCCTACACGCACAGGCATGTAATCGCTCCGCACCATCGCGGTGAGTGGCAACAGACGGTTTGAAACCGTAGTCATGCCAGAAAGTCCGAGCCTCGTGCAGCGGAAAGGCTGAGCGCGGTAAATACCTTCTCCTATGATCAAGGCTAGGTCATGTATCGCCGGATGAGAATGGAGATGATTTAAAGGCTATTTCAATCGTTCCGATCGGAACTCTCGACATAAATCTCTTTCATAACGTCGGTCGCGTCGAACGTGACGTGAGTGGGGGCTCTTAAGCCATTTGATTTGATGATATATATAGAACGTGCTCCCGGTGCAATTATGTTTTGAAGATCAGGCTTGGTAACTAACTTAGAGAAAGTAGAGCGCCAGGCGCAGTGTTGTAAAAGAATAATTAAGTGTGAACCCTCGGGTTGATCCGGAGAAATCGTGACGGGGCAAGTACTATTGTATCCTCATACATGAAAGGGCGGATCGCACAAGATGGTGTGACCGTACATAGGTGTGTACCACACAGTGTAATAACACAGTCGAGTGGCCACACTGTAACAAAAAGCCACCACGTGGCAGGATTGCCAGTAGTAATGCATATTACTCTATGAAATAGGAGAACCTAGGGTTATAAATATTGGTGGCTCTGTCGCTACTACACTGTCGATTTTAAACAGAAGTGTTCGTTTGACTTGGTAAGGCTTTAGTACTTCAAAGAAGCCGCTAGACTTGTGCTGGATCTTGGAAAGAAGGTCGGTGACCTTAGCTTAGCTTTCCCTAAGCAAAGAGCTACGGCAGCCCCGCTGCATGTTTATGCAGAAGAAATGCGTCCAATAATGCTTTATCTTTCAACCACTTCAACTTTGTAAGTCCTCATTCTGCCTTTGACATGTGTGTGTTAGTTTATGTATTGTGAATATCGGCCATGTTTTGTGATCTTAGCGCATGATGCCTGATCGATCGGAGGAACAATCATCTGTTCTATTACGAAGTATAGACTTGGTAATTCTGCACATATCAACTTTGATGTTGTAATGGGCACGAGTCATCTTATGTGATGCCACATACATTTCATTGCAATCCCTTGGACTCTGTGTGGACCAGAAGTGCCGTGACAAAGTATTATGACTGTTAATTTGCTCAAACGTACCAGACAAGTCGGTCGCTCTAATGATGAAGATATTTCTGGAAATTCGATCTTAGACCAAATTGGGATACACACCTCGTTTGCTACGGCACAACTTGGTAGTTCAAAATTAATATCCGTGCTTTGCAGATTTAATGCCGTAGCAAATCCCTATCGGTTTTCGATATTACGGTGTCGCACAAAATTGCACAACTCCCCCAAATTCATCCGAGTTAATGTCAACAAACCGGGACTATATGGTAGCCTCATACAGAAAGCGTCGCTTTCTCAAGTCTGGGATTCAATGCCAACCATTTTTAAGGGGAAACGCTGTTGCCGTAAATCGTGCCAAAAGAAGCTCCAGCTCAAACAGTCCGCGCTAGCAAACGATCAGGCCTTGCACCTTTGACGGAAGTGTAATTAAGTGACTAACAAGGAACTTATCTCCTAGGTTGCTCTGATACTTCAAAACATTAAATATTTGAAGGTCATTCTCCTGGATTTTCATATATCTTCTTTGTCTTGACGCCTCATCATCTTCATCAGTTCCAACTTTTTGATATATTAAAATTAATATATTTTTTGACAAAATTATCAGTGGAATTTTTCGATTGTGAGAATAACAAAACCGTACAATGGTACGAAAGTGTCGCGTTACAAGTACGTATCCCGTGCCACATTAAGCATCAAGATTAAGGCTACACTGGAGTTCTCACTTCATGCGACTTTTAAGTGCATTGCGAAAAAGAAAAGTCAGTTTGCGTGCAAGTTTAGGTAACTCCTTGCACTCTACGGTGCGTGCTCTTTTAGCATCTTCAAGTAGCGGATCTTGTTACGGATTTTCACGTGCCCTGGTGGGTCACACAAGATGGTGTGACTACACAATGGTGTGAGCACACTTAAACAACAAGTAACTACGTGGCTGGAAAAGCCAGTAGCTATACATTTAATTTGGTTTTCCTATTTAAATAGGAAAACCTATAGATCTAGATATCGGCGGCTTTGCTGCAAAAAACCCCGAGAAATACAGTTTACCTTCTAAAAAGAATTTTTTTTTTTTGCTTTGGGTTAAAGTTGTAATTACTCTTGGAGTTAGTAGATTACGATCCGCTAGACACGTATTGGTTCTAAGTATAGAACGAAGGTCACCGACCTTATCGTAGCTTCCTCTAAGCTAGTGAGCTACGGAAGGCCCGCTGCTGGTCCTATCCCGTATATCATCTTATATGGCTTGGTGAGTCTTCGAGAACGAATTGTATCTTTTGACAGATGCCCTAGATTTTACTCTGTGAGAACCAAGCTGAACTTCAAAAAGAGCGTCCGCATTCTTCACCCCAACACGTATGCACACATCTCGAGATATAATACCGAGCCGATTATCAAGTATAGGCGCTTATTTTGTTACCTCCCACTCTCATCATGCATGAGAGACAAACTCCGTCGCGCATTCCCTTCAACTGCGAATAAATAATGAGACAATATGCCGCGGAGCTCAAGAAAATGCCCTGTGTATTTATAATGAGCTGAATCTAGCTCAGAAACCCGATATTGTCTTTTACAAACATCAAAAGCACACCGGCTCTACCAAATTTACAACGTCGAGATGTTTATCCCGAACCTTCTGAAGTTACTCACCGCTCTGGGGCGGAGTTTTCAAAACTCGTTGCATTTAGATTCCTTTAGGTACATCGACAGTAGAACGAGAGCTACTAAGTCGCTCAGTGTTTAAAAAATAAATTCACGGTATTCTGCTTGCACTTAGTGGAGCTGTGTTTGGATACGCTCCCAGAATCTAAAGTTGTTAAACTGCCGAAGAGTACCTTACCCATTTCGTGACCTGAGTGAAGAAATCGCGTTGTCTTACGTCTAAATGCTTAGCTATTCAGCTTTAAGGTCGTTGACGTTCGACTAGGGCTGCGACTAATGCTTAAGCAGACGTCAAAGTGCATTTTATCTCAGCTCGTTTTAAGGGGTAGCTGTTACAGCTACGAACCATGTGGGGTACCTAACCGCAAGGTGGGTTTCCACTCATTTGTGGGGAAGTACGCTTCTTCCATGAAAGTAAAGGACGAGGATGCGTCAATTCGTAACCAGCCGCGGAACCTCAAACTTCTATGAAATTTTGGATCGATGGTATTTTATTCAAATCCACCAGACACTGCAAGCAATTTAACGGATTTTTACGAATAGAAGACCTTCTACTATCACAAGCCCACATCGAGTTTTCGACAATGTTCTAGAAATAAAAGACCGCTATGATTAAAAGACCTCTTCAAATAAAAGGCCGCAGTAAACATCATAGCATTGGGCCGATATTTT
>NW_020187364.1:730243-732128 GCF_900000015.1 Plasmopara halstedii | reverse complement strand
CAGGCTTATTGAACACATAAGTGTTAGCGAGATTCGGATAGAAATAGCGAGTATCATCGGGATCGGTCTTGCTTACAAGTTCGTACCAAAGAGCAATATGTACCTTAAAATCACTTGCCTGGCTCGAAAGAACGTTCTCGAGCTTATCGTAGATATTAGTAGCCTCGATACCCTCATATAGGTGTGATTCCATGTGATCACCATTGTTAAAACGATACTTAGGATCAGCCTTGAAGTCAGGCGGCAAGTGCTTCTCAAGGGTTTCAATCGAACATTGTACTGCTTAGCTACCAATCTCTGGTTGATTGGACGCGAAACGTTGCTTACATAAACAATCTTACGCATTCTACCACGCACCTTAGTACGGTAGCTACTACCCCATTTGATAGCTTGGATATTTCATCTCTTTAATCCTTCGAGCTCGTATGCAAAGATGTTGCCTATATATGCTTGGCTTTATTCTTCTTCGTAGATATGACTTTATGATATTTTGATCTTGTATCAGGATCGACTTTATATCTCAATCAATTACAAAACATCCTGAGACTAATGAATTTAGATATTTGGTTTATGCTTTGTTGGAGGTTTTGAGCCATTCATTTGAAGTGCGTCAGTCATTGGGTGTACTAAATGGAAGAGAAGTCGTCTCACATAGATTTTCAGCCAATGATGAGACGCCACGTTGCGCTGGTCCGAGCTAATCCTTGAAATAAGAATTTGTCGGCGTAGTGTTCTATTGCTTTTGTCAATATAATTTGAATGTTGTCGGTCGCGCAGTCCCGAAACGCCCTAAGATCCAAAATACGTGGCTCTCGCTATAAGGTGGGCGTCGTCAAATTAACGTATGTTAGATCTCACCGGCTGAAACTACCTTAAGATCCAAAAGACGTGGCTTTTGCTCTCAGGGTTGCGTCGCCAAAATAGCACCTGGCCCGAAAGAAGGTTCCAGGAATGGTCTTGATGGTAAATTACGGAAAGTAAAAAACTGCCGGCGTAATGTTCTGGATACAACTGTCACCATTTTTGTTCAAGGTCCTATTAAATCCGGAACGGTTGCGTTATTATTCGTTAGAGAAGTGGCAGATCCACTAAAGTTGGGCTCATTTAAGTCTGTTAACGCGCAGACTAGTGCAATATCGTGGCATGCAGATGCTAGTACCATTAAAAAAGCATTGATCACTGTGACAAACGGTGCTTTAACGACGAATAATATTGTGGTCACGTGCGATGGAGACGTGTCGAAGGCATTTAATTATGGCCACTCGTATCGAATCACTTTGTTGGCTCCAATGTCGCGGGACATGTGACAGATGGAATGTTAAGACGCAAGTTTTGTCACTATCGGCAGGACGCCGTTCATTTGTGAAGTGGCGATGAAGCATGACATTGCGATGGGAACAGATACGACAGTGCAGCAAGTGATTGTAATTATACATACTTAAGTTTAATCATCTCGGCGCAATAAAGACGTCGAGCTGCATCCCTTATGACGCGTCAGCTAGTACAATGGATAACATCCTATGAGTAATATTGTCCACGTTTACGTGACACGAGAAATGGACAGCACAATTGCGCCAATGGATTTGTTTACAAGATTTTCTTCCACGGCAATGGCGTATATGGCGATGTAAATCAACTTACGTTTCTCATGTACACTAATTTTTAAACTGCAGAAATGAATGCGCTCTCGATGGACAAGTAGCCATTTCGATGGTCGATTATGGTGATTTTAACGCTTTGAACACATTTGTCAGTGCTGCATCGGCCACTGCCGCTAAGCGTTTAATTAATTAGACTCAATTACCAATTTTTGGAAATGTCTCGGTCTCACAATCGCTTGTAGACAAACAAGGTGGATACTTTTGGACCGCCGCCGTCGCATTTG
>NW_020187364.1:728239-730133 GCF_900000015.1 Plasmopara halstedii | reverse complement strand
GGGGAACAGAGGCGGCAGCTTGAAGCTGCCCATAAGGCGGCTCTAAAGCGCGCCCATCACGATCGGTCATTAATTCTCGTGTGACAAATGGCTTCCGCCCAGCGGATCCCGTCGTGGAAGCAGAGGAGGCGGTAAATTGATCGTTACGCGTCCACATCATCGGGCCCCCGGCCAGAACGGATGATGAACTTGCCACACAAAAAGCTCTTCGAGCTCGTTTCTTGGTCCCACATGAAATTCCGTTAGACATTTATCGCACTTGTCTACGTGCTCATCAAGGTGGCTCTCGTGTACCCGCAATGCGGACAATACCTGCAGTGCTTGCCCCTGGCGAAAGCGCTACAGATGACAAAACGTTTTTGAGCGATGGGTGAAACGGCACCGAAAACTTTCCTCATTGCAGAACTAGCAGTTGAGCCATAAGGATTTGAACGTGCGTCTGGAGCGACACCTCTGCTTTGAGTTTGCCAAACTCAAGGCACGCCGTCGATTTTCTTCGGATAGTCGCCCTGCGACGTATGGGTCAACCCCTAATGTTCCCGCGAGCTCTGTGTCTTCGACCGCAAGAGCTCAGTGCCTTTAACTGGCGCCTTAGACTGCTTGAGCTCAGCTCATGGACCATCTACTTCCCTGGTTATTGCCAGGAAGCGCGGGGCGTCTGATGACGAGGAACGTCCCGATCTTTCCGATCAAAAGCGTCCACGGCGACTGGGCAATCTTGCCGAAGTGGCACCTCAAACTCCCACGAGTTTTCGGGGTCGAGATATCCCCACAACTTCACCAGATATTGGGTTTAACCCTGGTGACGACGTCGTCCAACAAGACGTTCCACGTGATAGTGGACGTCACCGTTCTCGTCGAGAAGAGTCGGCGTTGGATGATGACGACTGGTTCGACCGCCGTCCGGTGACTCGTCATGCTTTTTGAGCCCTTGAGGACGAGGTCCTTCGTGATCGGGGACTCCGCTGAGCGTCATGCTGGAGTATCATATCGCTGTGCGGACGCTCTTGACGATTTCAAGCACGTCGTGAGCCGGTTGCCTCACCTTGAGGACTACCGCTCTCTGTCGGAGCAACTCCTAGCCGTGGAGCGCTTGGCTCCATTGGAAATGGAGGTTGTTGCACTTCGTGCTCAGAACCAGTTGCTGGATCAGCTTTTGGGTGTCCATGTCGCCAACGCTTCCGCGTTCACTTACACCGGATCCCGGTACGGCTTGGGCAAGCCCACGTAAAACACCGGGTGGGTGCGCAAATGTTCTGGGAGGTTCAGCGTATACGCTAGACCCCGCTTGGCCACAACCATAAAAGGTCCGATGAACCGTGGACTAAGCTTCATCCTGAAGATAGCAGAGGCTGCATGTGTAGGCAGGTTTTTAGAATTTATTAAAACCAGGTCCCCGACCTTAAAGCTTTCCACTTTGTCTCCTCCTTTTTCATCTGCATATTGTTTCTGCAGATCTTGGCTTTCAGCCATCGCATCACGAACGTGACGCAGGACACTCAGTCTGGTAGACAAGAAGTCATCGACTTCCTTTCGGATGGTGAGGGGGCTGACATCAGCTAGCCGTTTGGCTATCCCTCCCCCACCGAGCCCTGAGCCATGGGATGGCGGCGTCAGCGGGACGCGAGGGTGAATCAGCCCGTTCACGCGGATGATCCGCTATCGACGTAACCAACCTGGTGCCGAGCACCTTGAAGATAGTCGATCAAAACTTATCCGTGAAACAGGTATCAGAGACAATCGACGCTAAAAGTCCGTGTTGTCAGAAAATACGATACACGAACAGCGTTGCTGTACCGACTCCGTCGATGGTGTCTGGCACCGCCGCCAGATGATCCATCTTGCTCAACTGGTCGACGAATACCACGACACCCGTGTTGCCCGCCGAATCTTA
>NW_020187364.1:727717-728229 GCF_900000015.1 Plasmopara halstedii | reverse complement strand
CCCGAATTACACTTGACGTCAGAGATACGCAGGTAAACAAAGATTAATTGTCTTGCTATTTTTAAGAGAGCAGGCGCTGTGCGCAACGACGCGTAATACTTATAGATAAGCAGGTGTACATGAATTTTGACGAGAGCATACTCATAACAAGTGTTTCTGATCATCATCTGAATAGTACGTTATACCGCTTTCGGCTAGCAAGACCTTACCGCGGTGGCGCATTCACGTCCAGTAGCTTTTTTAGTGTAAATACGCCTTCCATGGCAAAGGCCTAATCATCACAGACAACATGATATACTTGAAATGTGATCTGAAAAGGCTAAATCACGGCATTCTTGAGGATCTCTCTAGCCTTTCTCTCCCACTCTAACACCATTCGGGATTTACCAAAGAAGGTTAGTGAGCAAGAGTGTCATGTCGACATTGTTTGCTATATACTTTAGTGAGGTAGCCAGGCCAAGTCACTTTTTTAATACCACATTGAAATACATTCGGGGTCCGCTAGCAGACCT
>NW_020187364.1:727568-727707 GCF_900000015.1 Plasmopara halstedii | reverse complement strand
CCTAAATTAGGATCTGAAGTTGAGCCTCCCGTCGGACCTGAAGCTGGACCTAAATTAGGATCTGAAGTTGAGTCTCCCGTTGGACCTGAACTTGGACCTAAATTAGGAGCTAAAGTTGAGCGTCACGTCGGACCTGAAC
>NW_020187364.1:723875-727558 GCF_900000015.1 Plasmopara halstedii | reverse complement strand
CGCCGATGGAGATTTGCCACAGTTTATCTGCGCTGTGGATACGACATTTAGGACGGTGTCTGGTGCAGTTTGCGAGACAGACACGTTGATCGACGGTAACGTTATAAGCGGGATTTTTTCAATCGAAGGAATTCCACCAATTTCATTTGATGACGAGTACAAAATGGGCTGGAGGCTGTAGCTTCGATTGGTACAGTGCAAGTGAGGCAATCACCAACATCTCCACAGCGGGGGTTCACTTGGACCATCACATTTGTCGACTACCATGGTGATGCACCTCTTCTACTTGTCACCAATTTATTGTCAGGTGCTAGTAACCACATTATATTTCAAGAAATACTCAATGGAAACATCATAGGTGGCACTATTTCTCTCTCGTACCAAAAACAAGTGACGACTGCGATTAAAAATGGTGCCCTCGCAATGGCTGCAATTATGCCGGACGGTTTTTGGTGCAGGAAAGCTCCAGATCGATGTGGAGCGCTCTCGACCCACCTCGGAAGTTGGGTACACGTGGTTCTCGATGGCGTTTTGGATTCTGGCGATTTACCGCTTTTGCAGTGCATTGACAGGCGGAAATGCTTTTAGTTTTTACTCGTGAGGTCACAAAAGGTTCGAAAGCTGTGGGGAAGCAGTTGTGGCTTACGTTTGATCCACCTCTTTACTGATAATGGTAGTGCCATTACTAAGTATCAATTGCGGTGGAATACATCCGACCAGTTCCTTACAGACCCTACAGAAATCGTTATTTAGACCTTGAGACGATATATCGCTCACAGCGCATCACAGTGAGCGTTCCCAGCTTTGCATGGTCTAACAATAGGATCCAAAGTAAAGTTCATGAGGTGCAAAAGGTGACGATTCTTTCAATGGGTACATTTACGCTGTCATTTCGCGGGACTATCGCGGCCGGCGCTGGTGGAGCCACTACTGGTACGATGTTTAAGACGACACTGGAATCTCTTGATAGTATTGGGACTTTGTCGTGTCTTCTGTCAGAACATTTTGGAAGGAGGGCTGAAGTATTCATCACTTTCACAGCGCAATCTGAAGATCTTCCGTAAAGTCGACTCCACAAACCGTAGCATCAGTGGTAGAAACTCAGACTGGCATTACTAATTTTTTTACAGAAGTGATCATTTTTTTCTGTACTGCGAGTGTTGGAACAGTACGCTTCACCTTTAACGCAAAGCATGCAGATGTTGGATTTATTTCGGCAATGGGTGATGTCGAGACAAATTTGTTATCCCTATTGATGTTAAAGCTGAAAATTTTAGGGTGTCAAGTTGAACGCAGACGCTGGTATGTAAGTCTGCAACACCGAGTGATCTCAAGATTATTTTTGATGAGGTCTACACAGATGCTACTCTGTCCATAACTAGAGGAATTGACATTGGAGCTGATGCTGTGGTCGTGGTAGATACGGATGCCTCAAGTATACGATGTCTACACCCTCAGCATGAGTGGGACCTTTCAAATCGGCTATCAAGGTTGTTCCACTCGATATCTAATAGCTGAGTCTAGCGCAGATCAAGCTCGTTTTGCTTTGGAAGTTCTCGAGATGTTGGTGTTACGCGCGAATTATCGTATCAACCCTTAAGTTGACGTGACGCATGGTGAAATTTATGTGATTATATATGTACGCAAAGGTACCAAAGCTGCATCCTTCTGATGCTTTTGTGCGAATCACTGGATGACGCTGCGACAAACGCTACTATCTTCCTACGCAGACGTCCGTCCAAGGAGCTTATTAGCGGGCAACCGGAGTCGATGTCAAGCGAACAACACAAGCGGTAGATGAAGGCTACACGTGGTCTATCACATTTTTAGAATCTGGTGTCGTTTGCTGCGACAAATATCAAGCTAATGTGTGCAGATCCTACCTTGTGCTTGACTGTAACGTTTATGTGGTGGCCACGAAAGTACGAGCCGGCGTTATGCCTTTAAATTGTGTCGGTAGTCACATTGTGCCATCGATCGGTGCGTTCGTTGGACCTAAATTAGGATCTGAAGTTGAGCCTCCCGTCGGACCTGAAGCTGGACCTAAATTAGTATCTGAAGTTGAACCTGATGTTGGACCTGACAATCCAATCGCCGCTCCATTAAGATCGGCACTGAAAAGCACAACTACGACCACGAAAGATAAAAAAGTAAAAATAGTCAGTTTCAACGAACTCGCTAACGACGTCAAACTTTACACACCCGATGAAATCGAGGCTTAGGTGACATAGCGTGAAAGGGTGAATTTAGCTAGAGATGCCCTTCTAAGCTAATCAAGCGTCGCCCGCCTTCTGAGCGGTCAGTGCATATTTGGTTCCAATTTGTGTTACTACGAAGTATTAATTTGGTTACCATTCATGATTTAATGTTTTTTGATTGTCAGCTCCAATTAGAAGAATTTATCTGCTTGCCTAATTCTCGTATCCAATTCGCTAATTCAACTGAGTAGAATCTTTACATCGTATCAAATCTCTCTTATCATTGTTTTCGCACTGAAAGACAAAACTAACATGCTTTGACATTGTCGTCTCTGCGTAATTTTGGTCAATACAGGATTCATCTTTACGATTCAATGTCGAGCTTGGTGAGTCCCAGCGTTCAGTTTGCTCGTGTCTACACTCAAAATAAAGATGATTACAAGATAATGAGGTTACTCAGGTAACAAAGGCTTTCATGTTTTGATTGGATTAGAAAGTTCTTTAAGCGCGCCAAAACTGAAGAGATTGATCTCCACGATCCAATGGCTAAAATCGGCTCAACTTTGGCCACAACTAAAACAAAGTTAGCTTCGTCGAAATCAAGGATACAAAGGCTGAAGTGATGGAGCATTGAGAGGTTAGAGAATAAAGATACCTTTTGATCTAGCGTCGCCCGCTTTGTAAGCAGTAAGTGCACAGTTAATTTCAATCTGTGTTACATCAAAATACACGTCTTTCATGATTCAATTCTCTTACAGATATCATTGTCAATCCAAGAAAAAATATATTGTCAAAAGCCTTAAACATGACTCGCTGTTCTATCCGCACGGTTCAGAAATCGATTCACAAGGTGTGATATGCACATAACTATCGACTCTCATCTTTGAAGCAGACATAACAAAAGTTGGGCGATAACGACGCTTTCTGCATTATTTTTAGCGTCAAATGAAAGTTTTTATTATCGTGGGTGCAGCTTGAACCCTATAGAATATAAGATAGAGGCAGAGTTCGTTCCTGAATTCCGTGTGAATGCAGTACACCATTCTTTCAGCTTGCTATGATGACAAAAAGATGCTAAATGAGCTCGTAAATTTTTAAAGTAATCGAATGAAGGTCACGCTCATTAAGTTTTGATGCATTATTACAATTACCTCAAGTTCAAGGAATCTATCTTTCTTGATAACTTGCTACTGATTCTTCCGATTGTGATTTAACTGGTAGAACGATAGAATGAGATCGCATTGTACAATTTATTCAGCTATCATCATATTTGCCAACCATTAGACAAAATTCCATGCGCTTGATCATGGGATCATGACACTAATGAGTGCTTTCATAACGGATCGAAAAATCAATTGCCAAATATAGGTGTGCAACCAACTTCTTTCAACTGCAGTGATTTGTATCAATTAGCTAAATGCTCTGTCAGGTTCGTAGTCGTGGTCGTTTACGGCGACCACAGTCTCCAATTGCCGCATGGATCAT
>NW_020187364.1:723789-723865 GCF_900000015.1 Plasmopara halstedii | reverse complement strand
ATCGTACTCATAGTCATCTTCGTTTCGCCAATGGACATTGTTAGCAACGCGTCCACGGCTGTGACCGCCGTCGACT
>NW_020187364.1:723446-723779 GCF_900000015.1 Plasmopara halstedii | reverse complement strand
CCTACCTTCGGACCGAGGTGTGCGTCATGAGATCGACCTGGTTCCGGAACCAAATACTAGGAGCAGTGCGACGTCATTAACGCATTTTTTATTGCGAAGCACGACGCAGGGATGGTACGTGAGAGCAAGTCTCCCCATTCACACCCACGTTTGTGTTCGGAAGCCGAATGGCAAGTGGCGTATCGTTCATGCTTACAATAAGCCCAACGCTGCCACCATTCCGGCACAGACGACGATCCTAGAAAGGGTGGTCTTCAGAGCAACATGGTGGGATGTACGAAGTACAGTGTACTCCACTTGGTAGATGGATATTACCAATTGCTCATGAGAGCG
>NW_020187364.1:714666-723436 GCF_900000015.1 Plasmopara halstedii | reverse complement strand
CATTGTCGAAAATTTGATGGGGGCTTGTAATAGTAGAAGGTCTTCTATTCGTAAAAATCCGTGAATTGAGATTGTATGCGCCGATCGAAGAATTTCTTTCTGATTGCTACATAGTTCATGCTCATCACAATGGCTGGTAGATTAGTATCACACAACTCCTGTTTTCTCTATAATCTTAAACTCGCTCCCGTGCTGTATTGTGTTATGGTCAAATCATCACAGTATTTAATCAGATGGCATCTTAACACGAAGATACATGCTGAAATACATAAATTTATTCTTATTGACCAATATATGCTTTTCTCTGAACCATTCCATGAAATCTGTTAATCACGTCAGTGTTTTCTTTCAGAACCTATAGTAAATGCCATAAGAATTCTTTTGGAGTTGATTCCAGTGATTGCTTCAGTTTTGAATATATGAAGTAGAAGGAGTGTCTTGTGGAAGCCAAATTTTATTGAAAAGAAAATTCATTGATTAACCAGTAGAACATGTGCTTTCCAGCTTCAACTTTATATAAAGTTTTCCAATATACCTTAAGAAACTGTCTCCGATGGTCATTATTTATCTCAGGACACAGTGATCGTCGATCGGATTCTTAGTTGAACGATGCAAAATCGTTATTCGATAACAACATAGTTGGCAGTAATCGCTTAATGTGATCGACCCTTTTCATTTATATTCAATTTGCACCTCATCATTTTCTTGAATTTGTTCATCACTGATCGATCAAAGTTATCCACAGCTTCATCCAAAATGCTATAGTCATCGACTGGAGAATGAAAATAAACCTTCTTGTTATCAGATCCATACGTGCCATGGTGACATATTGAGGCCGAGAACAGATCAGTTGAAAATATCAAAAAAATGTCATTTCCGCTTCCTTGCTTCCCTTTGATTATGATCACTCGTTCAGTTTTCTCCACTGGATTTAGTAGAATATAACCAAATAGTTTTTAACAAGAAGATATGGCATATATCTGCCCCTTGTGTCTTTTATCGATCCCCATATCTGTCTCTTGACATCTTTTCTACTTTATTATCTAACTATTTTGTTAATATATGTTGTATTATTCTATATCCGAAGGGATAGAAAGAACAATCATGTTCTGAACCATTTCGTGGAAGGAAAGTTTGATGATGGCGATATCATCGTCATCAAAAAATATAAAATGAAGTTGAGTGCCTCATGCCCTTTGTGTTCTGTGTGTCCGACTGTATATCTGCCAACTATGGCAGCTGTAGTGTCAAAAATGAAGCGGGCTTTAAAGGCACGAGACATCTGCCCTTTTGCCTCATTTTAACGAGGTTCAAGATGCCCTGGTGTGAAAGGGTGGGGTACAAAAGATGGTTGATCATACAATGGTTTGGCTACAATTTAATAAGAAGGCTGAACTACCAGTAGTTATGCATTTTAATTAGGTTTTACTATTTAATTAGGGAGATCTATAGATTTAGATATAACAGTTTGGAAATTGAACGGAAGAGAATGTATTCCTTGGGTTAAGGTTATGGGTACTGTTGGAGTTAGCGTATTGCGATTCGCGACACTCATACTGGTTCTAGTATAGAACGAAAGGTCGGTGACCTTAGCTTAGCTTTCTCTAAGCAAAGAGCTACGGTAGCCCCGCTGAACTCATCGTCCTTAGCCTCTCTCGCTTCTCTTTTGCTGGTATTTTTTATAGTACGTACAGACATACAGTGTGCTTATGCACAAACTTTCACTTTGATCATATTAATGTGATAGCATAGCTCAGAAATTTTACAGGTACTGCATGGCTAACAGCATACAAACCGGCAAACGATGATTTCAAATAGAATAAGAACGGGATGGACTCCCTACTTGATGTTGATATTGATCTTGAAGACTACCAAACATACAAAGACCTGCAGTGGCGAACATCACTATTACTTTGATTTCGACGAGCACTTTACGATATCTGCAAAAAACGATAAAAGATGTGTTGTTAATAGTACGCCCGATATCTGTAAGAGGGCGCTGTTCACAAACAGTCCCCAAATACATCTCACACGCTTGTGCGACAAGGTAGCGATTCTCGACCTGGTGCCAAGAACAGCCCCGACTTGGGCGGAAGTAGAACGGCTTAAGACCTTAAAGGTAAATTTGCTACTAGATTAGAACGAGTTATGACTCCTAGCTACATGCAAACACACCTTGGGCTTCTAAAGGTTTTACTGATAAAACCATGGGTTCCTGATTATAAATCAACGGTCCAAACAATGTGAACAGCTGAGACGATGGTTGTGGCCGACTATTTGCACAAACACACGCGCTATTATTCAGTGTCGATGCAACCCATAAGTACTCGTTTGAAATTTTTTTGGGTGGCAATGGTCAAAAGATCACCAGGCGGTATTTGCGTAAAGAAGAGCTTTAGAGAAGCTCCTGTTCTTGAGATAAGCCTTTTCATGTGGTCTGCGATGCAATGATTATGACATCAGTTGTGCGTTAATGCAACACGATAATGAGGGTCAAGAGCGAGTTGCTTGGTATCAGTCGCGACAACTCTGACCCGCGGAACGAATATGTCCAGTTCATGACAAAGAGCTTCTAGCAATGAAGTATGCTTTGGTTAAATTCCGCGTCTTCTTGCTTTGAGAACAGCGCTTTGCGATCTATATAAATCATGCCTCACTGCGTACGACAGTAAGGACTCCTCATTTATTGCAAAGAATGACTAGATGATTTTTCTTTAGTTGCAAACTACAACTCCATAAGCCAGGCTAGAGAACATCTTAGTCGATGCGTTTTCAAGACGTCTGGACTATGATCCAAAGTCCAGAAGCAAAAACATGCACGACTCATATCGACAATTCAAAGATGTTCAGTCGATCAGAGTGCAAGCAACGACTACAGTACGCAGAGTAATTTTTAAAGTGTACAAGTCTGATGAGACATGTCAGGACTTGTTACGGTATTTCAACGACCCTTCCGAAAAAGCATTGTAAGGTCTATCGTCTCGCACAAGATTGCGTGTATACCGTGTTGATGGACACGACAGATTGCAGTACTATGCGGTTGAACACGGGGATGCAGTAAGAGTTGTTGTCTAAACGACGAAGGTTTGCGTCATCATTTTTATGAGTACCATGACATGGCCACCTCATACTCAAGAAAACGTTTCTCAGTCTTTCCCGGGATTACTATTGGCCGCACATGTAATAGTGGGCGAGCAAGTATGTGAGGACTTGTGAGATTTCCATAAAGTGAGATCATCGTGTTCCACTCGGGCCCCACTTTGCTCCTTGGCAGTGCCAACTGACAGCTGGAAGTCTGTGAATATGGACTTCATTTTTGGACTTTCAGGTGACACACATGGACGCAATGGCATTTTTGTGTTAGTGGACCCATTCAGCAACATGGTTCATCTTGTGCTGGTTGCAAACAATATCTCTGCCCAGAAGACAGCAAAGGTCTTTGTAGCCGTTGTTTTTCCGTATGTATAGCCATCGTAGTGAGATCGTGTCTGACCGTGACTTTCGTTTTACGTCGGAATTTTTGCGTGCACTGTTTGGACTATTTATTGAACACCAAATTGTCCGTGTCAACAGCAGCAATAACCGACACAGCAGTAAAACAGAGCGTGGAGTCCTCCAAGAGGTACTGCGTAGCTACGATACGTCATTCAAGGAGTGGATTGAATATATCCCTCTTGCAAAGCTTGCGTTGTTCAACTCCACGCATGTCTCGACAGGTCATTCGTCATTTTATGTGAATTATGGTATTCATCCTAGAGAGCCTGCTTTCATAACGAGCGAGGTATTTACCATACGAGGGGGAGGAACTATGGCTATAGAGCCACAGTCAATTCAAAATACTGTCACAGAAACAAAAGCGATCTTTTTGACTCAATGAGACCTCTAAACGACATGAAAGGTCGTGGGGACAGCACGACGATGACTAAATGCGGAGAGACAAGTCGATGTTCGGTTTGTTCGAGAGGCAATTGCGAAAGCTCGGGATCTGCAAGAAGGACAAGCAGATAAGAGCGAAAGGAAGAACAAGTCGATTTATAAGGTCAATGGTCTCGTACTACACAGCACAACTAATCTGCCTGATCGTGCAGTATCCAACTTGGGAGCAGAAAGCTTTTACAAATATATATTAGATCATTCAAACTGTTGAAATGCAATGGTGATGCGTATGCAATAGCCATCCCTACACGCATTCGCCTACATCCTACACTTTATGTGGGTAGGCTAAAGTTGTATATTCCGGGTGGATCTGCCGATTCTACCTTTGGTAGATGATCAAGCTGATGATAATTTTCTCCATTTGTCCACGAGGAGCAACCTAGTCTTCACTCTGGCGATTCTTCTCGAAGGATCTCAAAGGTGGCTCCTTCACTGATTCCAACGCTTGGAGGCGAAAACGGTACTTACCACAGAGCACCTCGAGAACAGAACCTGCCTTTGTAATAGAGCGCAACAGGTGTTCGTGAGTCATCTAACGAGATTTCTCATCCTTCCGGAGTCAAGCACGTTCATCATGAACCAGTTGAAAATGTAGTTAGAAACGGGACTCAAAGCCGAGCATTGGGAAGACCATCGGTCAGAACGTCACGTTTCGAGTTCTATTCTGAAACAAGGTTTAAAAGACTGTTGCAGCAATCTTCAAGCGTCGATCAACGCTGCTGCAATGCCATAAGTTGCCTGCGATGGGCGCTCTTCTACTCCAGAGTCGTTCAATCATTTTCACGTTGAACCCCACCTCGCTATAAGACTCTCGTAGAAAGTGTCGTTGGGCGCTTGAGACGATTATCAATTACGTGGATCGATCGACTCGTAATTGTGGAAAGAAGCAGTTAAACCATCAGCACTACTGCAGAGCTCGATGGCGCGTCTGCAGAGCTCGATGGCGCGGCTCTCATCGGACTCGGACACATGGGAATCTGCCAGACCTTTGATTCTAATGTCTCCGACGTGGTCCACAGCTACAAATATTGCTTGTCTACAACGACCAGAGCTTGGTTGTGCTCGGTCTTGACTGTGAGCTCTACCAGCGCCCGAACCGACCAAACAAATGCTCCATTGTGTTCTCGGTTGAAAGGCGAACAAATGTCCGCCAAGAGTCAAGCTTAGCTGCGATGGGCTGGGTCGCATCATCGCGTTTGTTGATCCAACGCCGACGAAATAACTGTTCCATGTAAACCTCCTGACTCCGTTTCGGCTGAGAATGGAGGAAGCGTCAAATAGTTCTTGAAATGTTCTTTGCCGCCTAGGCGAAAGCGATCTTTCATACTGGCTTGTCTACTTGATCGCTTCATTGTTGATCGGAAAGTAAACTGCTTTAAAATGTCTGCGAAAGTATTAAAGTACCTTTTACTTTAAGGAGGGGATGATGTAATAGGTTACACTTAGCCATAACATGATTTATGTCTGTATGCATTGTGGAAATTAATAAAAGAAGGTTACGGTATGGTGCTTCCAAATGCATACGTGATTTCTCATATGAAGTCACAAACATTCTGTGTAATACACAGGTCAATCATTGATAGCTGTGACTTTCGCTAATCATGAACGCCATTCCTGTTCAAAGCAGCCGAGGTCGAGGATCTCTAATGCAATGAAAATTCTTTTTTCAGATTAGCGTAGAGTGTATTCCCCAGCATGACTTGGTAGACTTGACAAAGATGATCCAGATGAACATCGTTTTTAGACTTCTCACCAGTTATTTTACTATAAACAAGTATATTGTCATAGTAACTCAGTTTAGTCTCTCAATGGACGAAGAAGATTTGTAACCATTATGTTGAAGCTGCGAGAACGTACTTCAAACCTTGTTGCATCACTAACTATTCCCACAGCATAGCACTAAGGGGTACTGTCTGCTGTTAGTGGTTTATCGTTTTTGCGCATTCCAATATTTGACAGAAACCATTTTTCAGATCGATCGTACTGAAATAGTACTGCCAATCATTCCATCAAGAATGATGTCCTTGTGTGGAGCCGAAGTCTGGGCAGGTATGGTTGCATCGCTTAATATATTGAAAGCGTAGACAGTGCGCCAACCACTTGTGACTTTCTTCAAACATAAGGTTGGGTTACAATGTGCAGACATGATGTCACACTCATGACCAGCCTTTTGTAACTATGCAAAGAACTCGTCAATCGCAATACCTTGTTCTTTCGGCAACGACCTCTGCCGTGTGATAAAATACGAAGTTTGACAATCTCATTACAAATGACTCTGTCAGATAGCAATTCGTCCGGCACATTGTCTAGGAATATATCAGCATATTCCATGACAAGTCCATGCACAGGATTTAAGCTTATAGCGTCCCACGACTGCTCATCATTCCAACTTGTCCGTGTCTTATTAAATATTTTCCGCAGTATTGATGTCATCGTCGACATTGCGCATATTTGCGAAATTTCGCTTTTCGTCACGCTATGCTTCAGCATCTTCTTGCTTATCAACGACACGGAAAACAATTTTTTGACTGAACCTGGAGAATTCTCAATCTTCACGTGACGGATGACATCGACGTCTTCTTCCTTGTTGTTGGCCACAACATTTACAAACTCGTTAGAGTGTCTTGTTTTTGAACACCTTTTTCCATCAATACAACTTGTACCTTGATCAGAACACACGAAGCACTTGACGAAAAACTTTTCTTAATAGCCTTCTTATTCTTCTCTCGGATGGGACTACGCCTCTGATCCTGCGATTCTTCATACTTCGATCGACCAGGGCCTCCATGAAGATGGCACAGGAAACAGTCTTTTTCTGGCGCCTGCCTGACTACTCCACCTCCAGTTGGCGTCGTTACATTCGTCTTCTTGGGCATATCCTGTGGACATGGGGGCCATCGCACCCAACACTATCACTCGGGACGTCTGTGATCTCTTCAGCAGATACATACGTCCATACCAGTTTGTTTGTTTGTCGTCATGCAGCTCAAATCAGGGCTGTACGGCTTGTTGACATCGATCTTTATATTCATTCAGTGCTTATGACTTTTCAATTATGGCATACCTAGGATGATATCAAACTTATCATCGAGGTCGAGAAGGATGGACTTGGTTTAACCTCAAATTCCTACAGCCTCAATGCCAAGTGAATGACTTGCTTTGAAATCGTCATTCTAGATCCAATCGCTAACGGAACGTTCATTTCTCATTTCATATTGGGCAGGCTAACACCATTCACGACTTGTGCTTAAACAAAGTTGTTCGACACTCCAGTGTCAATTAAAGTACGCAGTAATTTAGCCATTCGACTTGTGGGACAACTAGGGTCCCACTTTTATCTAGCATTATTATCACTCATAGTGAAATTGCATGTGCATCATGCACATCGGAACCAAGAATCTGTACATCCACACCATTCACAGTACTCTTCGCGGAACCAATAGGGATCCCCACCCCGACTTTCGACTCCGGTATTTACCCTCGGGAGTGTCTGAATCGCCGGCCTTGATTGTGTCCGCAATTATCCAACCGTACACTCTGTGTCTGTGACCGACTCGGCAAGGACTCTGTGCAGTTAATATGATCCAGCTTCTCACAACGAAAACACTTTCCATCGTTGCAAAGACGGTCGTTTCTAAGAGTGGAAATGTACGAGAGGTCCATTGGCTTTGGACAACCACTTGTACTAGTCGACTGGTGCGCTTGCAAGCCATTGAGCTTGGCTTGCTTGAATTGCACGGTTGATGCCATTGTCCAGCGTCTTGTGATTTTTCCAGAACAGTTAATTTCGCATCGGACTATGATTCAAGCACGGTATGAGCGCTACAACTTGTGTTGAAACATCAATTGGCTCGTGACAATGCTCGATACAAGAAACGAGCACGCTACGCAAACGAATGTAGGTCGGAATGATCTTAACAAAGCTTCAAAATCTCGCCATGGGCACGGAACGCACTCTGTGGTGAATCAAACGCCTTTTAAACTTTTTATACTGTGATGGTAGTTTGTTTAAGAAATTGATCTTGAATTTTTCGTATCTTGGAAAGTAGTTTAGATCGGCTAAACATTTTCCATACGCCCCACACTTCGCACGACCCGCAAGGTTGGACATCGCCAATAGCACTTGCTGCAAGGGGTCTCGCAGTTGACATTCAATGATTGCTTCATTCAGCTCGACAAACCATCGTGAAAGAGGCTCGTTCTCTCCACCGCGGAACAAAGACAATTTCAGCTTTAGAGCCATCGTTCTTCCAGAAGAAATAGGGGGTGCGACCTGCTTCAGAGATTCCATCATTTCATGATACGTGATACTGACGGCTATTTTCTTCTGATTATCTGAAGAAGGTGACTGTAGTAAGCTGACTACAGCAGTAACTCCGATAGTTCCTCGAATCTGCTCAAGTGCTATCCGCTCAAGTGCTATCCGCTCAAGTGCTATTCGCTCTTGTAAAGACAAATAAGGAAAATCTCATTCGTCAATACCACAGTTTGCGGTACTAATAGACCGAGTGGTACCCTGACTGCACCCATGTCGCTCGGACAAAGATAAGAGTCTGGTCTGGCAACGTGCTTGTTGAACTAAATCGGTGGCCCGATACACTACTTCTGCGCAAAGTGCTGCAAATGACAGATTGGAAGGAAAGACCTGGTGGTTTGACGGTGAGTTTCCAATTGAATGTATTCTGCTTGTAGCTATGTAGTTATGCAATTGGTTAGGATTTCATAACTCCTCCTGGTCTACTTAGGTATGACTTAACTTGTTTCCAACACTCCTCCCTCGATGTGCTGTACATCGTCCACGAGACCACAAAGCGCGCGGAGTTCTCCAAGTTAT
>NW_020187364.1:709904-714656 GCF_900000015.1 Plasmopara halstedii | reverse complement strand
ATATATATATATATATATCCGGGAGGAGCGTGTCGGTCGGCTTTAAGTGGCGGTACGTCCGTTACCTTTCTATCAGGGCGAAGAAGACACGCAGGGCGTAAATTTTTCAATTGCGACTTACATTTTTACATATCTATGGTAGTACATTATATTCCCGATGTATGAATCGTTACAATCTGGAAAATTGTAAGTGTTTAAATGTGCTTTGAGACACACTAACTAATCTCTAATCGCGCAATATTCGGAACAAGCCCTAATACAGTGAGATCATATAAACTGACGGATTGTATGATCAACGTGTTCGGTATTAGCCTCATTATACGCGACATATCGTTGGATTAATTCAAAACTTGTCTCAAAAGTATCATCTGTAAAATATTGAAGCCTTCACGTAAAGTCTCGATTAGGAAAACTCGTCTTAAAGTTTACAATTTTAATCGTGTAGTTATGAAAATCGAAACGATATAATTTATCAGTATATGACTTCAGAAACCACTCTGTCTTGTATCACCTGTCCTAATCTTGTTTAGCTTGTTCTTAAATACTTGTCCCCTATTTAACTTGGTTTATTATGGTCTGGTGATGCGACGTACCCAGTGCGTGCAAAACCAAGCCGTTAAAATCAAAGCACAAAATGCTTTGCTTTTGACATGTGTGAAAGCTTCTTTCTTAGCTGTATTCTTAACATATGTACAAGTCCATTTCGCCCGAGAATGAAGTATCTGCAAAGTTTCCTCTACGAGCTCCTTGAACGCATGTTTTTGTCCTTACCAGCTCAGCAGTACATTTGATGTCTTAAGCTGAAAAGGTTGCTAAGGCCTCTTTGGTACCATTACGTGCACGCGATCAAAATAAAGTATGTTATATTCATGAGTCAAAGCTAGTTTGGAATGATTTTTGGTCTAGCATTCAGTACAATAATGCCATATAACGCATTGAGTGAGGCTATCCACCTAGAGCGCCTCATTTTTCTGTACCAATATCCACCATGAGAATTTATCAATACGCTGAAGCTTTGCATTATGTTCAGGAAGGAAGTACCAAGATACGTAAACGATAAATGCGTACAGCATGATGTGAGCCGATAGAGAATATTTACCGTCGTGAACCTAGAGAATGCGAACAAATGCGGCAAAGCACTGAACATTGACTTTGACTTATGATTTTACACAAGAACACCATCTTTTACTGTGCTTTGATATCTGCAAGGATGCTATCATAATGTGGATGCATACCAAAACGACCGGGTACGTAAAATGTTATTTCCCCCTGCAAAAATCGGATCCCACTGAGGTTGACGTCATTAAGTAAGACAGCGCACTATTAATGAAGGCTCATTGAGCGACCACTACATCGGGAAATCACACTGCGAATTTACGATTTCATGATTCACGAGCGCCCACTGTTAGGGAATCTTCTCCCTTTCGTACTTCTTCAAGATATTAGCCAAGCTGCTAAGAAAAATGCGACTCCGCGACTACCATCATGCCTATATATCGTGAGAAAGGCAAGGTGTGCTGTATTGAAGATAGTCTCGATAGCTAACCAAATTACGATGCAAAACACACTTTTTACCGAGAATAGAAGGCCAAACAGTTTTCAACCGACAAGAATCTTTCCGAGACTGATACCTTTTACATTCTGAGTTTTTCTGCATGAACTGCGGACAGTGCTAGTTTGACAAATTTAAGTGAATTTTGACTCCCAGCCGCGGATCCAACGCCGAGGTTCATCTCATTAATAATGAGCAAGGTAGTCGTCTGCAAAAAAGACGCAGCTTATTTTTAATATTGTCGCTTTCGACTATATCACATCGTGTTTATGCATTAAGTACATCGGAAACTGCCCACCACACTACAGCTCAGCCTCTTTTACAGCATTTAGCTTGACCAAAGAGCGAGGTTTTCTTAGAGCTCACTCTGGGGTGCTTCTATACCGTACCGGTTACCACTCATCGGGAGTACAGCATCGACTGAATCAGCAACGTTTAATTTGATGCTCCCCATGCAGACGGTTGTTAAGACACTATAATTAGCAACTGTGCCAAAATATGCATGACTGATCTCGTGAAATGGGCAAAAAAGCACACCTACTTACTTGATTGTGGCATTACAATTCGATTGCAGTGATGCTGACATCAAACTATAGCGTCGCTTGATGCTTGATTTGCCAAGAACAATGCGCGATGTCGACGGCGAGGCTTGGTCTTATCCTCACTTTTGACGTGCGCGGCGAGTCTTTCGCGTACTAACGGGCAAGCTTGGTCTGCTGATGTAGGTCCAAATCACTGCTAACGAGCTGGACATTGTCGTAAAGCAAGAAAAGTTTCATTACTGGACACAAGAAACATATTTAATATCTGTTATCTAACTAGATTCGTTTTACAAGGATATGTTTAAATAACTAAAAATTGAAGTTTATTCCAGCCTGAATTAACAAAGCAAACTAAGTTACTTACCAGGTATCGGTTTTGCCCTTGGGTAAGGCGTACAAACCAATCTTCTGTGCGTTTGTTAACGTCGACTCGTTGAGTCGAAAACCTCTCTATGCAAGGTGAAAGTCAACCCTGTTGCAGCGAGCTTTAAAATTATAGCCTTGCATCAGGTACTGTCGAAATCGCGGCTGACAGCCCACGTCTACCATGGATGTCGCATAAACGGAATTCCATCACATTATAAGTGCCAATACTCCAAATATTATGAGCATTCACAATTACACAAGCGTGTGGTGTAAAGTTTGAACAATTTGACATTATTGTATTCTAAATAATCACTCGAGAGCTTTAGATATTATTTAAATATACGCAGACGACAAAAAGGTACGTACTACGTTTCCCTCTACTATAACAAAATACGTGTTAAACACGAATTTGTTATTTGTCTTTTCACACAAAGTGCAACATGAAATGATGAACGAGCACATACTGCGCGCAAACCTTCGCTCCAATTTTCTACTCTGATGTGCCTACTTTATATGCATCTTCTTAAAAAAAATACCCCCCGTGTGCATTATCACATGGTCTAGCGTGTCTCCAGGAAAGGTACAATTCTCGCGACCGACGCTCTCAAAGCAATACACGGTGAAATCGTCAACGGGTCTTGGATGAGACCAACAGTGGTGCTTTAGGCCAGCACATCTTTTCGCGCATGAAATTTTCGGGTCGAGGAGGGCATGCTTACTACGCGCCCCTTCTTAACACATGAAAGGTAAATTTGTGTAAATTTCGTGTGTTGAGATATCCTGCAGCGGAACCCTGATGAAGTAATGGGCGGAAACCTGACAATGTCCAGCTCATCACAAATAAGCTGAAGGTCAATAAATGGGCCTAGACTGCTCATCGGCAAGCATAAGAGTCACGCCGATTCTTTCCAGTTTCACAATCTCGTGACTATACTTTCATTTTGAAAGAATCTTTAACGCGCTAGAAAAATTTCCTCACACGTCTGGGCGGGCGGGCTTTCCGCTCACATTAAAAGCAAAGTAGTCTCCAGATAGAAACTCACAAGCACTTTCTTCTTCCGCAGGCTATCACTATCTGAAGTACTGTCTGCGCTTCGAGCAGCAGCGATTGAGTAAGTTCGTACCCTCCTCGAAGAATGCAAAAAGTCGGCAAGATTACCGAAGTTTACCGTGCTTAATTCGGGCCACTTAGCGGAATTCGCGCCGTCTCGTCTGTCGCATAGCTGTGCAATCCAGCTTTAGCTACGCAAACCAACTAAAGCGCGGACTTATGCTTGAGTTTGCAAAGTACAAAGTAAAAAGTTAATGCGGAGGTTTGACCTCATCATCTCTATTTCTAGCTGTTAGTTGCCCGATAATCTTTATGAGACAGCTCATACAGCTATCGACCAAGTGTTGAACAAATACCAAGGTTGATCTCGACTCACTAATACAAGGTGCGCAACCCTGTCGCTTCTTCATGAGATATTGAATCAGAGGGTGCACCAGGACGTAAGTAGAACAGATCCACGAACTCCCATAAGTTTTGGGATCATCCCTTCGATTTCATTAGATACTAATTAAAGCTCTGATGTATCCACCAGTTTTCTGATGAATGTGAGCCACATTATGCTCATCGCGCTTAGCGAAAGGAAGATTCCTCTCTGTTATGGGCTGCCCTAGCCTTGAGATGAAGTTACATCTATGTACCTTCTGTACGTATTATGAAAGTTTATCAAAAGAAGATTACTGTATGCTGTTTCGGTATACATAAGTGACATTTAAGGAAGTCACACACATATTATATGTGGTACCGAATGACATCTTAATAAAGTCACACACATTATGTTTAATACAGAATCCCCATTCCTACTTGAATATTTATACTGGTTACGAGACTGATGTATCTCTTTCGAAGTGGGTGGCATAAGCCACCCACTTTTCTCGTTAAATTACACTAATGTTAAATTTCAAACTTTTCGACATTCAAGCATCGTCTAACTAAGATCTTGTAAACGTTCAAGGTGAGGTGTAACCTCAGTACAACCTTGATTTTATGAATCAGTCCAAGGTTTTCTTGTAAGACCTGAAGGAGTATTTGGATGTTTTGCACAAAGCATGGAGCCAATTACTCATTTTACATCAGTTGTAAGTTGTTCATGAAGCCCAAAGACCATTTTGTATCTTCAACATCGAGACTGTTCTTCTCCCTCCACCTCCCTCTTCACTCGACCGTTATTGTTGTATTTAATGGACTGTTAAAACAGCATTCTGTTACGACTCCAACACATCCATTGTGCAACGACATCACCA
>NW_020187364.1:705083-705373 GCF_900000015.1 Plasmopara halstedii | reverse complement strand
ATCGGGTCCTCTATATTCACGACGGTCGACATTCTGTATTGGCTCACAGTAAGTTGTATGCATTGCCAACAAAGCGATCTATAGCAAATGAAATAAAACTCTTTAGCAATAGATCTTGAGTCTGTTATAGTGACCTTGCAGCTATCAAAAGTGCAGTGATAGTTGGTGTTGATGTGCAGCAACAAAAGGCCAAACAAACCGTTCACTACCTTGCTGCATTCGATCGGGTCCTCTATATTCACGATGGTCGACATTCTGTATTATCTCACAGAAAGTTGTACGCATTGCCC
>NW_020187364.1:704976-705073 GCF_900000015.1 Plasmopara halstedii | reverse complement strand
CATCACCTGAAAGGTTCCCGATGTTAATGGGAAACCTGGTACTTGTAGCTTCATCTCTCCGGTTCGGCGTGGACGAAGTTCGAACTGGTTATAACCC
>NW_020187364.1:704630-704719 GCF_900000015.1 Plasmopara halstedii | reverse complement strand
CAATCTCAACTGCTTCTTGCAGAGTTGACGGACTCTGCTCCTTGATCTTCCTAGCGGTCTCCTCCCGAAGTCCATTCTGGAAGAAAAAT
>NW_020187364.1:704424-704620 GCF_900000015.1 Plasmopara halstedii | reverse complement strand
GGAGTGGCTGGTGATGCCCCAAGGGCTGTCAAATGCACCAGCAACATTGAATCGTCTTGTGACGCAGTTGTTCAGCCCCCACAGGGCGTATGCTCAGACATACTTTGACGACATTTTCGTTCATCGTCGTGCGGAGCACGTGAGGACAGATGAGGAGAACCACATCGTCCATTTAAGAGCGGTGCTCGAGTGCATA
>NW_020187364.1:703593-704414 GCF_900000015.1 Plasmopara halstedii | reverse complement strand
CAGACGACGTTACAGTTGTAACATGAGCAAGCTCATAGTCTGGTCTGCGTGGCAACGCGTCAGCCAAAGCATTCGACTTTCCTGGCTTATCCTTCGACTCGAAGTTATATTCCGCAAAGAATGATCGCCATCTAGCCATCTTCTGCGAGGGGTGGGGCGACTGAGTCGCAGTGCGTAATGACGCATGATACGTATAGATCACAAACGGCTTGAAGCCGAGCAGGTAGACCCTAAACTTGACAAGTGCATACTTCATCGCAAGTAGCTCCTTGTCAAGAACTGGGTAATTCTTCTTTGCACTTTGAGCTGTCGAGATTCGAACGCGATCACATGATCTCGCCCCTCGGTGTCTGCTTGCAGCAGTGCACAGCCGATGGCAAAGTCTGAAGCGCCACAGACGACGCTGAGAGAACGATCAGGATCTGGCAGCGGCAGTATCGGTGCATGCAGGAGGCTATCTTTGACCTTGTCAAAAGCATCCTGGTGTTCCAACACCATTTCGCATCCTTTTTAACGAGATTGGATAATGGTCGGGCCACTTCTGCGTAATTTACGCTATATTTGTGCAAGTATTTGGCGAGACCAAGCTACTTACGCAAGTCCTTCTGGTTCTTTGGACCCGGCCAGTCTACAATGGCCTTGACCTTAGCGGAGTCCGCTCGAAGGCCACGCTTCCCAATTGAGCACCCTAAAGAGGGAATCTCTTCGGCGCCAAAGATGCACTTGTCTGCACTGGCGTACAGTTTGTTCGTGCGCATGCACTTGAGCACCGCTCTTATATGGACGACGTGATTCTCCTCATCTGTCTTCCCGTGCTCCGC
>NW_020187364.1:682873-703583 GCF_900000015.1 Plasmopara halstedii | reverse complement strand
CACACAGTAAGCGCGGGGCGCCCTACTGGGGTAGAATTGAGTCTCATTGTGCCTCAAATAGGTTTAGGGCAGCAGGGCCCAGCCCCGAAGAGCGCCGTGCTCGTATACACGGAACGTGTATACAAGTCAGGCTTGCTGCTCGTAAAAGCGACCGTGAAGAGCTTTGTGAAGCCATGGAAGATTCTGATCGATTCTGAGGCGTCAGGTAATCATGCTCTACGCACCACGATCGAAGAAAGTCAGCTGTATGCTGAGGCGCTTAAAGCGCGGTTGAGTAACACCGTCATTGTTCGCTTAGCGACGGTGACTTATGACACTGTTCCAAGGGTCACTGTGGATCTCGGTGTCAAGCATTTTGTCTTCAATATCGAGAAACGCTGCTGAGTCTTAAACTTGGATGTAAGGTATGACCTTATCCTTGGTATGGAATGGTTGGAACACCATGAACCATGGCTTGCTTGGGAGACCTTGGACGCTACGCGCACGTCTTTTGTTGGAGCTTTGGTGAGTCATGAACCCACCTCTGCTTGGAAGCAAAAGCTTGATTGGCGCGGGCGATGGACCGGGACGGTCAATGTGCTGGATATCGAAGTATATGGTTATCGAACACCAAAGATGTATTGGACAGGAGTCCCGAGCATGGCTCGGGGCTGAAAGTGGAGTGGTACGTAATTCACTGAGCGCTGCTTAAGTATCAAAGCAGTTGCTGCATGCCAAGAGTGGCATGGTCGCACGAATCTGAGGCCTTGTGGGTGAGGCCCTAATAATGTGCGTAGATTGGCACGTAAATTCCTGAGCACTGCTCATGTTTCGAAGCAATTATACCAAGAGTGGCATGGTCAGACGATGTCCAAGGCATCATGGGCAAGGCCCTTCTGATGTGCGTGGAGTGGCACGTTATCCTCCGGAAAAGACTAGCACGACTGCCGTAGCTCTTTGCTTAGAGGAAGGTATGCTGAGGTCTTCGATCTATACTAGAACCAGTATGAGTGTAGCGGATCGCGATTCACTACCTCCAAGAGTACCCAAAACATTAACCCAAGGCAAATACACTTTCCCGTTCAAAATTGAAACAGTTTTTAACTGTTTTATTTGTGGCAGAGCCGCCTAGATCTAAATCCTTCGGTTTTCCTAATTATATATAAAGAACTGATTAACATGCGTAACTACTGGCAGTCCCGCCACGTAGTGACTTCTTGTTTCGGTGAAGCCACACCGTTGTGACGATCATCAAGCTGAACGGATGGTGTTATCATGATTTGTTATGCTCTCAAATCATGTACACAATATTTCCAGCATATCCAAGGAGCATATGCTTGTAGCTCTTAGGGTCGAGCTTCATCCTTTTAGCGCTATCAACGTGAGCATACCCCTGGGACCAAAACACACGCAGTGGTTCACTCGTGGTTTCTGCTTAATACTTACTTTGGACGAAGTTATGCACCTTCGTTTGGTGCTCACAAATATATAAATCTAATTTACTACAGTGCTTACAGCTTCCACCCGCCAAATCATTGACATAACCTTGTAATGAAGCATTCTTCTTGCCTATTCCATGTTGGTGCGATTCATTCATTCCGCTACCCCGTTTTGCTAGGGCTGTAAGGTACAAATCGCTGATACAATCCCAGAAGCACATAGCTGTGACCTTCTTGTTCACGAATTCAGTTTCATTGTCAGAGCGAATACGTTTATTTTGCTCTCCTCATTGCTTTTCGAGATGCCTTTGATTGAGCGAGCTCGCGACGACCTTTCTCTTACTCTTCAGGCGGTAAGCAGCCATGAAACGTGCATTCACAAATATTAGTACATATCTTGCTCCTCCTTGAAATACCGTTTGCATGGGTCCCATCACATCCGTCTGAACTCACTCAAAAACACGCGAAGTCTTGAAAATGGATTGTGAAGGAAACGGCGATACGTTTTGCTTACCCTTCACACGACCACTGCATATATTTTTAATACCACGGCGTAAAGCTGGCATACCATGCTTGACATGCTGGGTTTTGACCATACCGCACTCGCTTAAGTGCCTCATGCGTCCGTGCCACAGTTCCTATTGATTGTCATCACCGGCGTACCCCACAAAGCGCGCTTCTTCAAGCTTGCAATCAAGGACGAAAGCTTGCTGACCTTTTTGCTCAGAGATAAAGTCTGGTTCTTGCCTTCGAAAACACATGAAAATTGCTGAAACACGTAGACCACATTCTGCAAGTTTTTCAATCGATAGCAGCCGTCTATCGAGGGATTGCAATGTACATGACATCTAGCATCCTGACGTGCTTCCCGTCCATCCCAGTCAGCTTTACAATTATTTTTCCAAGAGCACGCAACTTCTTTACGACTGCAACGATCACATTGATGTCCAAGGTCGTATCATCAGAATCAAAAAGGTCTTCACGGTATGGTGTCATATGCGATGTCGCACCGCTATCGATCAGCCATCCATCAATCCGATTTTCGTCAACAGCGAAAACCGCGTCATCATCAATGTCATCGCTTCATGTGTCCAGCTCGATTACACTGCAGTATTTCCCTTGAAGCCACCTTTACTCTTCCTTGGACCGTAATCTTTTCGTCCAGGGCCACGATTGCTTCTAAACCACCCACCGCTTTCGTAATTAGAAAAAACGCTTTCTCCATCGTCTGCTTCTTTTGCAACCGCTAATGCTCATTCAACAGCTTCTCCTTGACCTTGATTAACGTGATGTCCTCGCAAACAGCACAATCAGCTCAAAATCTGTCGGGAGGCTGCTCAGCAGTACCACTAGATGTCACAATTCGTCACCAGGCTCTCCAAATGATTGAAGTCCAACAACAATTCTGTCAAACGCATCCAAGGTGCTTGGACATAGTCGATCTACTCTCCATCTTAAACTCATGCAGACGGCACGTCATCTCGACACGGTTGTGAAGTTGGGTACGATTGTAGAATTCTCCTCAGATTGCTCCAAGCGTGCATAGCCGTCGACGCAATCTGATTCTTGGCCTGGTGCTGTAGCTCGATACCCTGGGCAATAGTCTTTAGTGCCATGGCGTCGTTGAGAATCCAGGTTTCCGTCATCTCCTCTTCCCTCTTGACGACTTGAACGTAGAGGCTGGTTCGTTCGCTTTTGATTCTGGAGTAGAACCATGAACCCCTCAAAACTTCTCTATTTGTATCAACTTCAGAAGTGATTGGTTGAAATATATCCAAAATTATTATTAAAACTTTCTGTTTTTATATGCAATAATAGAACGATATGTGGGATTTACAATAACGAACATCACTCATAAATAGTCGTCGTCGGTACCTGTACATTGTAAGTCTAAGTTGTGCACAATTGCACAAAATTTGAAACGGATTGATACGGCGCCATTCATTTTTGCATATTCAATTTGTATGTGTGTAAAATAGAGCACGTTGATAAGAGAAGAGGATTCTGATTAATGATTACTGTCTCAACAGGCGATACTTTTCAGCTAGAGTAATGTATGCCTTATTCCTTAATAAAGTATAGTCTTTGCTTCCAAACGCGAAAACATTTTCTACATACTCCATATTGTATTTTAGGCTTGGAAGGTAATCGAGGATGGAGGGATGACTTGGAGGAAGCCTGGGACCTACCTCACTGCAGTGTATTTATTCGCAATCTTGTTTTAGCTAGACACATCCACCCCAGTCTTAAGGCTATGGAGTGAACATCACTTTTTCTTCATTTGTAATGGGGTACGTACCTGATCAGAATCTACGTAAACGTCACGCTTTTGTGCAATTGTGCAAAACACACGGACGGTAGTTTTTGTCACTTGGGTTGAGGAAGCCATTGTTTTTGGTCCGACACGCCGTATATTTTGACCGCATATCTCCGCGAGTGGCGAACTGAGCCACTCATTGCAATGCTCATTTAACATTAAAAAGAATCCTAAACAAGCCTCGTGAACATGACTGGTTGGGGAGTTTGGACAAGTCCATTTCCAAAGATATTGCTGTCATCTACCGACCATGGCAAGCTACAGGAGCTTGTACAGACAATTCTTGACGCAAATTTGAAGCGTTACTTGAATTTTACTGGGGTCGATCTAAATTCATGGAAACTCATTAAAGGCAAGGACGATATGCAAGTGTACAGTAACCGACGCGATCAACGTCAATGGCCCCTTACTGTCCGAGTGGATGACGACCGTGAGTTGCAGACTTTACTTTGTGTCGGTTCATCGCCAGGCACATTAAACGAAATGATGGACGGCGTCTCAAAGTCTGCAAATGGTGTAAAAGACTTAAACATCAACGACTCTAGCTCCGCTGCTGAACTTGTACGTATTAAAGCGCCAAATCCACTAGAACCATTTGCAGGTGTTGCCATCAAATGGATGGAGCTGGATGTGCGTCGTCGGTCGATGGGTATGGTCAAAAATCGAGACTTTGTGTACATCGAGGCAACAGGCATCAAGAATTTGCCAAGTGGCGAATCTCTGGGTTATCATATCATGCACTCTGTAGGAATTCCAGGAGCAACTATTTTGCCCGGACGCGTGCGTTCTGAGCTCTCGATCTGCACGTTCTTTCGTCAAGTAAATCAAAGTCTATTCACACATTCGCTTGCAATTCTTGAGCCCATGAGTGAACGAGTTCGCCAATTTGTTGTTCCTCGCTTCATCAAAATGCTTCAATCGACATTCAGACCTACATCCGAGTCATCGATGGAAAAGGTTAAAAGTTTTGCAAGAACCTTGAGTCAACGTCATTCGGAGCAGAACGCGCAACGACTTTCAGGGTCTGACCATTATTGTGTCACTTGTTTCAAGCGTAGAGGGCGGATGCATAAACTTGCACGTCGCCAAAATACGTGTATAGTGTGCAGTGGATCTATTTGCAGTGCGTGTAAGATTGAGAAGAAGCTTAAGGTGCCAAGTGTGGGCGCCAAAGTGACAACCAAAAAGGTAATATTCTGTTTTTCGTGTTTGTCTGATGTCACTTCATCGAAGGGATCCCAGTATTCTTTTTCAGAGGATTCGGACAATGACAGCGAGTCCTATCCCCAAATACATCATTGGGCCTGGACAACGAAGCGACCGAGTTGGAGCACTTCTAAAAGTAGTGATCCGACGGTCGATTTCACTTGTACCACGTAGATGGCGCTAAGATGAACTAGGAGGGAGATGAATCTTTTTGCATTTCTTTTGGTATCGGTAATTTATAAGTCCTTTAAAAAAATTCTTTTTCTGAAATTGCTTAATGCATTTTGTGCTACAGTAATCAACAAAATTTGTTTTTATTCAAATATATATTGAAGCTGTCTTTTGAGATGTATACCACAAGTATTTGTAGCTATGTCATAAAGTGTGCAATTATTTGAAATAAAGTGAAATTAAAATATGAACTTATAATTAAATGGGCTATATTTCTTGACGATTAAGCCGTGGATTAGCGACAGATCAAGTTCCAGTAAGACTGCTCGCTGCAGTTAGTTAAGTAGTATTCCTGTGTCTTTTTTTTGCTAAGTTTCTTATAATGTGGTTATGTGTTGTTGTGCAGTTGTGCTCTACGACGCAGTGCACCGACAAATACATGAAACTTTACCACTGATGTTATCTGTTGTGCGCTGTGCTGTAGCGCAATTTTTATCTTTCAGCAACTCTTTATGCCTCTACTTGGATACTTATAAAACCCCAAAATCTTGTCCAGCGCACACTCCTCATTGTTGGCTCTGATTATGTATATTCGATGCACAGACGCGTGACAATGAAAACAAGACCATTTACTATAACCGCGATTATGATATATATGATATATATCTGCTTATGTAGGAATAAGCTCACTTGATGTTTTTGGCAGCGTATGTAGTAGTCAAGAATGTTTAGTATACTTGAATTAAGTAGGACTACTATTCGGCAATGCTAAAACATGCGACGGATGGAGGACGTGAGTATTTTGCAAATTCAGATTATCTGTATAAAACAGTAATCCCGCCCGACACAAATTGGTAGTGATGCACAACAGAACGTACCCAAAATATAAAAAGCAGCTACAGCAGCGCATTCATGCGCTAACGAAGTACGAAGTATATAGTACTTGAATATCGCAGAACAAATGAAGACAGCTATAAAATTTAGTACTAACGAAGGAAAAAAGTATGGTACAAATTTACAGGACAAGATATTTTGCGACATTTCTAATTCATGTTAAAGCCAACTTCAGATTTAGCTTAGAACATTATCTTAGCTTCATAATTTCAGGCTGCTGAAGTTTATGTTGATAAATTTGTGAATTACTATTTCAGCGCTCACAATATTAGTAATAGTATTCTGGTAGTCGGTGATAAATATTATATCCCAATTACCAAGCACCAAAATTAAATCTTTCCCCCACACTCAAAGCAGCCTCCACGTCGTCTGGTAGCTAGTCTCACTGCCTAAACTAACTACTTATTGTTATATTAATCATGCTTGTTTGTATGAACAGTAGCCCCAATCTTCATCATCATGCTGCGTCGTCTGACTTTCCGTTCCGTACCCTCAGTACGCAGCTTCGCTTCTGCCTCAGAGCTATACAAGAACCCACGTAGCTCCAAGTTCAGCATGACTAAAATTGTGGCTACTGTTGGTCCGGCATCTGAACAGCTCGAAATGCTTCAGAATCTTACGGATGAGGGATTGCGTATCATGCGCATCAACTTTTCTCACGCCGAATACGACGAGGCCTTACAGCGAATCAAGAACCTTCGAGCTTGTCGTGGAGTGCATGCTGAAGGGATGGCTAAATTTAATCTCCGAGCAGTACTTCATGATACAAAAGGACCTGAAATACGGACAGGTAAAGTGCGTGATGGCAAGAAAATCAAGTTAGAAAAGGGCAAGTCGGTGGTGGTAACGACTGACCCAGCTTTCGAGAATCAAGGGACAGCAGACAAATTCTTTGTTTCGTATCAGAAATTATCGGAAACCGTTAAGGTGGGAGATACGGTTTTGCTATCGGACGGTTTGATTCGTTTAACCTGCACTTCTGTGGGTAAAGGGGAAATTACGTGTCATATTCACAATACCGAAGAGATCGGTAATCGGAAGGGTGTAAACTTACCCGGTTTAGTTGTCGAGTTGCCCGCTTTGTCTGAGAAAGATAAACGCGATCTAGATTGGGGGGTAAAACACGATATTGATTTTATCGCAGCTTCTTTTATTCGTAAAGCCAGTGACGTGATTGAGATCCGTCGTTTTGTGGACGAATGTGTCAAGAGACACTGGACCAGCCATCCTAATTATATTGCGCCGAAGATTATATCGAAAATTGAAAATTTGGAAGGTGTTCAGAATTTTGAGGAGATTCTTGAAGCCTCAGACGGCATTATGTGTGCTCGGGGCGACTTGGGCGTCGAAGTTCCTGCTCAGAAAGTGTTAACGTATCAAAAGATGATGGTTGATCGCTGCAACGCTGTTGGTAAGCCCATTATCGTTGCCACGCAAATGCTCGAGTCCATGCAAAACAA
Source organism: Plasmopara halstedii (assembly GCF_900000015.1). NCBI lineage: Eukaryota > Oomycota > Peronosporomycetes > Peronosporales > Peronosporaceae > Plasmopara > Plasmopara halstedii. The sequence continues at coordinate 696,117 of NW_020187364.1, read as the reverse complement.
CCCACGACCTACTCGTGCCGAGGTGTCGGATGTCGGTAACGCTGTATTAGATGGTGCTGACTGTGTTATGCTCAGTGGTGAGTCGGCCCAGGGCAAGTACCCTGTCGAATCTGTGGCTACTATGAACACGGTCATAAAGGAGGCAGATGAGCTCCTTCTGAATCCTACCTACCAGGCCAAGTTCCAATTCGATTCACCGACATCAGACGTCGAGTCGGCTGTTTCTTCGGCTGTTAAAACTGCTAATGAAATGCATGCTCAGCTCCTCATTGTGCTCACGCGCACAGGTTACACGGCTCGCAAGGTGGCAAAGTATAAACCAACGGTGCCGGTTATGTGCTTTACAACGGATTTAAAAGTTGGCCGACAGCTCCAAATCCATCGTGGGCTTTACCCTGTTGTCCCAGACAACGTCAACCGTGCTCCTACCACTGCAGAAGCTATTTCCCACGCCAAGAAGATGGGGTGGCTCTCGTCAGGTGACCGTGTCGTCGTCATTAGTGGCGACAAGCTCTCGGACGATCTTGGCCGGGAAATTCTCATTGGCGTTGCTGATGTGCAGTAATTACAGGAAGTTAAAGCAGATAAACAAGCTTATAAACAAAGATACCAGCAGTTTTCATTGTGCTTTAAATGTCAGTAACAATTTGTCAATATTCCTGTGCGCGCATTTGAATCCTGTTGTACGCGGTCTCGTAGCGATCTCATCTGAGCGCGGGGTCTTGTTACGCTAGCAGCAGTGCAAGCATCTTTAAGAATGCGTGCAACAATTCCTGCTTGATTAGGTCCAGATAAAGCGTCTTTCAAGCCTAATTCAAACGTTTTGGCGCCTAGCACTGCACACAGAAGTTGCAAACTTCTTGTTGCCTCGAATCGTGCGCTTGCATCTTTGCTCTCTCGAAAGGCTGCTAAAGCTCGAAAAGTAGTTTTAAAAGACCCATTGGTTTTATACGAAATCGCGTGATAAGTTTGAACTAAACATTCAAGACTTAGTGCAATGAGCTTTGCAGCCGAGCCACACAACTTGCCATTCTTGTTGGTTCCATATCGAGCTACTGCAGTTAAAAGCGGGAGTCCAGCGAGGTGCGTTGCAAGTTTTTGCATTGCAAAAAGTGCCATATCGCGTAAGAACTTCTTTTCACAAACAGACCGACGTAAAAGAACGTCAAGCATCTCAGGATGAGAACTACTAAGCAACGTACGCTCTTGAATCGAACGAGGTACAAACTCAAAACATTCAGCGCATGCCAGCAATCCGTTTTTGGATGGAGCTGAGCGAAGACTGTCGCTCTCCGCAGCAAGCAAACGTACGAAACTTTCAATGTGATGCGTTGTAATCACTTCACTGTGGTATACCATCACACGACGCAACATCACTACAGCCTCGTAGAGTTGTTGCCACTCCTTACTTTCTGTCAAGGTGATATGAATGCTATCCATTAAAGTACTTGTGACGTTCGGTATTGGCGTCAATTCGTTGGTCAGGAGCACAACGACATTCTTGTCGTCGATTATTCCATCATTAGGAAGTGAAGCTTCACGTTGTTCCTCCACATCCAAACGCTCCTCCATATCCTTTTGTAGTGATGCGTCAGCTTTCGTGTTTCGCTGAGTCAAAATTGGGTTAGATCTCGGGTGAAGCATTCACCGCTTGCAAACTTCTCAACTGTCTATACTAGTTTTCATCGCCAGCCGTCAACTAAATCGAGACGTATGCAGTAGAATACGAATCGAAGCTGTTGGAGAAAAATAGCTATCTTATCGGATAAGTGCTCGAGCAAATAAAACTATCAACACTGCCTTAAATTAGTTGTTTGCTATAAGTGGGTCTTTAGTATGTCTTTATTCATAAACAATTGCTTTATATGTACTTGTTTTGACAATTTATGCTACTTGCCCACATCAATACATCAATACTTACCTGCGTCTCTGACGAATATCTAAATATTATGTAGACAAAATAATACTTATTAGCAGCATATCAATATGCGTGCAAGTAGTGTATGATTAACAGACATGCAGAAACTCAGCTTAAAAAAATTAGATCTACTGAACACTTGTATAGGAGTACTCTCCACTATTGCCGTCCGAAGAGAGTGTGTGGTCGATACTAACTTGATTCATCCTATTGCTCTTGAGCATCATTGCTCGAGCACAGTCTACAGAGCTCATATCCATTGCAGAACTGATACACGTTGAGCAAAAGGTCACTTTTCGCTGAGACAGCAGTAGATCCGGATCAACGAAACTCAACTTTCGGGTAATCTTACAAGCGTGGCAAACGAAGCCAAAGCAGAGCTTACACGTACTATTACTCTTTGTAAAATCTCCAAGCTTGCGATTCGTAAGAGGTGAAAAGCACGTGACACAAACATTTTTCTTGTTGGGCGTGCCAGTCACCTTGGAGTCTACGTATGCCTTTTCAAGCATGAATGATAGTTTGCGCATCTGTCCACAATAAGTATATTTTAAGCTTGAAAGAAGCACATTGGCCATATTGGCCACCACGAGCTTGCGGATCAACCCGCTATCTGCTGGATCCATAACGCCAGTGGCATACATTTCCATTGTGTTGGCGCTAACTTGACGCCAAAAAGCGACGATCGAAAGATTACCACGCACACGATTTGGTAATACGTGAGTCTGTGGAAAGCTAACCGAGTGTAATAATTGATACCCCAGCCGCTCGCCCTTTTCGTTTGTAACGTATCCTGTGCCTTCGAGGTAAACGTAGTCGCGATTCTTTACCAAATTAGTAGAATGGAATGGAATGTCGACCTCCATCCACTTGACAATAAGTGATTGAAACGGGTCCTCCAATGTCGGTAAGACTACAGCGTCGAGAACAGCTGCTCCGCTAAAGTCCTCAACGTACGAAACCTTCATGCGCATTGTTTCGAGATCTTCACTGATTACCCCAAACAGCAGGTCCTCCAATTTACCTTCTAAAGTCCCCACGCACAGAATCATGGGTAGACCGGATCCTGTTGGCTCTTTATTTGAAGCAGCGGCAGCTACTGCACCCTCTGGTCTCTCAGTGTACACCTTAAGCTTTTCCTTCTCCTTCAGCAGCTTCCAGTGCTGTGGATTCGCTTGACGACTCGACCCATACATGTACTTGGAGCAAAGCTGGAGGTTTGAAGTGATGCATTGATTTGCCAAGTCTTCGAGACTAGTGCGATCAGATCCAGTCAAGTAGAGTTCTTGAAACGGGTTGATGATGAACCGGCCTTTCATCTTCAAGGGCTCAAAATGAAGTATGGAGACTTAGCGTTTTAGGACAATGGATGTAACGAGGAGGCATAGGAAGGTATGATTTGAGGTCATCCACAAGTTATATCCAGCTGTAGATGCGCTTCTTTGACATCTGGCCCAAATATGACTAGATTATAAGGTAAGACACAAGCACGGTGGAGGAATAGGCGTATTCTAGCCGTATAAGAATAGTCATAAATTGACGGATTTGTGTTGGCAATTGCGTTGCACCTACCATACGGTCTTTGTCGCTGGGGTTTTCGCTATGAATGTTATGGTAAAATGAAGTCACAAGTATTGTATGATCAAGGGCACCTAAGTTAGAGTAGGGAACTCGGACCAATAGTAAATTTGTTTTCCTTGCCGCATGTTCAACAATCGCTAGACTTCAATATTCAACTTTGTTTGCTGGCTATTCTTTACTTCTGTTTAAACACATACCGTGTATGGCTAAAACTCTTACCATCGAGATTTGAGATCACGATCTGCATTTGAGCTTAATAGGAAGTAGCTCAAACATTCTGGGATGAAAGAAAATATAGGCGAAGCAAAATTTCGTTTTAAAAAAATGAGATTTATCGTCGAGAATGTTTATCACGCAATAGTAACGAGATTATTTATTCGTAAACTTCATGAACTTGTAGCGAGGGGGTCGTCAATGATGAATTACTATTATTGTCAAGATAGATTCTCATCAAGCAAATCCATCACTAGATCAACAGTTGGTGAAGGAGACCATCAACATTTATTGTGCAGACGGTCAACGTTGGATGGTATTTTGGTTTCGAGAGGCAAGCGTACTTCAAATATACCCATAAGGCATCGGGATTGTAAGCTTTACAAAACATGTTTTGTGTCATCGACAAATTTAGAATCCTTCTAGCTACTTCAGCATTGATGTCGATCGTATACTGGTAATTGTTCCGCAACAATGCACATTCGCTTTCTTTGACATCGTGATCAATCATGGTGTTGGCAGGTATGCCTCCAGAATTTGTGGCTGCAAATTTTTCTATTCTGATTGTCGCCATCGCATACTCATGTCAGTGATCACCTTAAAAAAAACAAACGACGGAGTGTCTGCCCATGCTTGATGTAGTTGACAACGCACACTGATTACATCTCATCGAGGAAGGGGCTGATGAGTCGCCCACATTTCAAATTCAGCTTTGTTTGAGTTTATATAACATCAGCTATGATAATAGAAAACTTTACTCCATGGCGGAAAACATAGTATGACGATGGCTGACAGATCAAAGCCTTTCGCAGACGGTAATAAAATCAAGTCAGCATTGATGTCGGAGTAGCAGATCTGTTTGATTTGCGCCGTGAAGTTCTCGAACAGGCCCTCATACATGGATTTACGCGGCAGCTTGAAAATAGAATTAATCTTATGAGCCACAAGTATTGAGCCTATGCTGCGTGATGAACTGACGATTCCACAAAGTAACAGCATCTTTCGATTGCTATTCGACCTGTTCATTTCGATGTGGTCATACTTTTAAAGTTAAGAAGATCGTGGACGACCAAAAATTTTGATAAGATCATAATATAATGCACGCGACTGTGGCCCCATCTATTCGTCAGCGAGCTGTTCTTGGCGTCTACGCAAGCGAGCGAACCCGCTATCATATTTAGGTGCCGGACAGAATTTGATTCGACAAGAGCTAAGAATTAAATTTGTTATCGAAGATATTGATGATGGTTCTGACAGAGGTAAGGGCTGTTGAATAGAAAATAAATAATCTGAGACCTCGGCAGCACTGTTGTTCATGTATTATAAGTTTACAGGTTGGAGCTAATGGCTTCAAGTGAGCTCATTGCCTGTTGATGCTTCCTTACCGCTTGATATAACACCATCAAAAGTGTGTTTAATCCTGAAAATCCATGGACCTCAGCGACTTCTTGGTCGCTCCAACTTGTGGACAACAGTAGTGTTTTGCATGATCTCAAATCCATCAGGTTTCCAAGCTTCTTGCACCCTTCGCTGCTGCAGCTCGTCTCGGATCTCACAACGAGGTGAGCTAATCGGTCGAAATAATTTTCTTGATTTGTGCTCGGGTAGCGTCAGAAGCGTCCAGCAATGACTTTTGCCAAACAGGACATGCCTGATCGACGGAATTTTTTATACTGCGTATCTAGCATCCAAGCTAGTTTGTTTTCATTGGACCCTCAATGTGTACACACAAGAGTCGACAGGAACATACTGGTCATGTGAGGAGCCCTGACATGACGTACAAGACCTTACATAAGATTCGTAACACTCGTGACGAAGATTTCTATCATGTCATCTGAAACATGTCGATAAAAGCTGCAAACCGACAAATTAACTCTGTGTATGCAACGATAAGTAGCCAATGCGCTCACCGGTCGGGAATTTTATGATGTCCTTGGCTTTTTAAAACGTAGTCGCGCTTCTTGGTCAAATCGGTTCTGTCGATGTCCAACTAGGCAAAGATGGGAAAATATGAGACGATGGAATTTTGGTGGACCACAAAGCATAGGATAATATCAACATATTGTGCGTCATCAATATAAATAATAGATTTGGAGGCGGCGTGCAATTACGTATGACGCGCGACTTTGAAAACATCAAACAATACGCGAAGGCATGGATGCGTCTTGCGAAGTGGAAATTGTTCAAAATGTCAAAGATTGTATTGGATCTTTATATGAAGTTTGAAGACTTCAAAAACGTGCAGCGTAATTGACTTTTAGACTTATGCTTGAGGTCCGAACATTCTCGATATCGCTTAGCTATATAACAGAAGCGATAAGCGCCACATACTTCATTCCTGATTAATGCATGGCAGATCACGATGCCACCTCTTTTTATTCTTCTGGGATGCAGAAGCGCTGAGCAGAAAATATTTTTTCTCAAACTTGATAGCAAAGTTGTTGATAGGCGCCTTAAGCAGAACTTGGAAGGCATAAGTGGCAGTGAGCCGATGTCTTTAGATGAGACGAAAAGAGCAATTGTTTGTCGTGGTCTCTACTTTGTACCTCTGCTAAGCCGAGATAGGACGATTGTATGACCTTGAACCAGGATTTGAGAATTATGCATTGCGTGAAGCCAGTCAATCGTACCGAATATTAATTGTCATAACACATGTGATCACGCGCACCCTGGTATGAATGGGTGCGTCACACAAGATGGTGTGACCGTAGTTAGGTGTGGATTACATAAGACAATGTAATCACAAAATCGTGTGGCTACACTGTAACAAAGAAGCCACTACATGACGAAACTGCCAGTAGTTATGCGTTTTACAAAGTAAATAGATAAATTTATCGTTTTAGATATAGGAGGTTCTGCCGCAATAAAACAAATAAGAACAACTTCAGTTTTGCACGGAAGAGTACATTTGCCTTGGGTTCAGATTTGGGGTACTAGTGAATTGCGATCCGCTACACTCGTACTGGTGTAAAGAACGTAAGGTCGGTGAACTTAGCTTGGATTCCTCAAAGCAAAGAGCTACGACAGCCCCGCTGCACTTGGTAGCTTTTGCTGGTCAATCTACGCCTGAGTCGTGACGACTGATCCTCTATGACGATGGAACAATTCATCTATTTGCCCCAGGGCATCCAGGACGGACTTTATAAGCTGATGTCCCTGCTTGGCCCTGAGAGCGTGGGACACCTTGAATAGCAAGAACCTGAGCGATAACCGCGCACCCAGAGGCGTTTTCGAGCTATAAAAATGCTCTGCTGGAGTACATTGAGAAGAAAACGTCGGTGTCGACAGCGTCATGACGACACCGTCAACGACGGATGATTCCTCTCGAACCAGGCCGCTCATGGTGAGGGTTACGATCTTTGAGGGTGATGATGGAGAGAAAGTCATGCTCTAGGTGAGAAAGGCCGAGATGACTATGGTATCTGCCATGCTCCAGAACGACCAACAGCGCGTGGCGCTAGCTACCTTCTAACTCGGGGGCGAGCGCGAGAATGTGCACTGAGTGCCGCGAAAGCTGCGTTCCCCTCCTGGATAGAGCTGAAACTGCAGTTTTTGCGAGTGTTCTCACCGCAAATCAGGCATAACGCGTGCGATCGTGTTTCCTTACTTGGTGGACTTTGCCTAAGAGTTGAGAACTCTTTTTTTTCGAGATGGCAGCAGACCCTCTCCCCGAGGCAGGCGCAGTGGCCGTCGTTATGGTGGGCCTCCGCACTGGCGTGGCCAGAATAAAAGTCATCTTGTATATCTGTTTTCTTTTGAAGAAGCAGGGAATGTGGTGTTGAATGCCGAATTCAACTTTAAGTCGGCATGACTTGGTTGGAATGCACGAACTCAACTTTAAGTCGGCACGACTTGGATGAAATGCACACCCTCAGTGTTAATTGAGCGGGCTCGAGCTAATGAATATCAGCTATGCTGAGAAAGAGGAGGGAGAGCCCTAAGCCGCCGGGAAGTGTTTAAACACCCGACGGTGTTTTGTCTGTGGAGACACCCGTCACATTCGGACTGGTTGTACCCGGCGCAAGGGGTCTAAAGATTCATCGAACCGACGTCCCGCTTCTAATCAGTCTGGTTTGTCGCAGGGAAACGACAAATCCCAGTAGGCGGGTGCCCGACTGGGAAAAACATGAGTTCTGTTGAGCCTCAAAAGGTAAATGGCAGCAGGGTCCAGCCCCGAAGTGCTTCGTACTCTTGAACACGGAGCGTGTATGCAAGCCGGGCTTGTTGGTCATGAAAGCAGCCGTGAAGAGCTTTGATTAGCCATGGAAGATCCCGATCGGCTCCGTGGCGTCGGGAAATATCGCTCGACATTTCACGATCGAAGAAAGGCCACTGTATGATGAGGTGCTGATAGCGCGGTTGAATGACTCCGTCACTGTTCGCTTAGCGACGGGAACTTGTGTCACTGTGCCGAGGATCCATGTGGACCTCGGTGTCAAGTTCTTTGACTTTGATAGTGTGGAACGCCAATTATTCTTAGACTTGTATACAAGGCATGAGCTTATCCTTTATATGGCATGGTTGGAACGCCATGAGCCATGGATCGATTGGAGGTCGAAGACCTTGGGCGCTACGCGCACACCTCCTGGTGATGCTTAGGTGAGTCATGAACCCACCCCTGCTAGGAAGCGGAGGCGCTATTGGTGTGAGCACTGGACCCGGACGGTCAATATAAGTGTCCGAGTTGTCGAACACCGGAGGTATCGGACAAGAGTCCCGAGCATGGCTATTCAGCTGAACGTGGGGTGACGCGTAATTTACTGAGCACTGCCTACGTTTCGAAGCAGTTGCGCCATACCAAGAGTGGCATGGTCGGACGAGGTCCAAGGCATTATTGGCTAGGCATTTTTATTGCGCTCTGAGTGGCATGTTATCCACTAGACGAAGACTGCGGAAAAAGCAGCTCTTAGTCGAAGTTTGTTAATAACATCGAGGCATCGATGAAGCAGGGGGTGGACACTGGACGACGCAGAGTGCGTGTTCCCACTGTTCCTGACGAGACGTGGACACTCGCCGAGAGAGGACGGCGATATTGTATATTATCTGCAAGACGCAGGGCGTCGATCCTGAACCAGGGTGTATCTACCTTAGACGATGGCGCACAGCTATATACCCTTGCCAGTAGTATGACGGGGGAGAGAGACGGCAACGTCACCCTCGAAGCTATTCCTCCGGTGTAGAGATGTCCTTCGAAGGGTTTGGCGGTGCCTTAAAAGCAGGCAATTTCGCCGAGGTGGTCATTATAAGACCGAACGAGGAGATAAACTCGTCATCGCTTCTGGGTGAAGCTGACTTGGAGGACACCAAGAGAGTGTTGAACGCACGAAGTGTATTGTCGATCCTACGGGATCCCTTGGATCCGTAATATCCTATGGTAAAGGAATTTCAAGACGTCATCTCCAAAGAATCGCCTTCGGTCCTACCTCCGGACCGAGGTCTGCGTCATGAGATCGACCTGGTTCCGGGAACCAAATACTGCGTAACACACCAATGACCCCTGTTAAAGGAGTGGTGCGACGTCATTGACGCCTTTTTCCGTGCGAAGCACAACGCAGGGATGGGGCGTGAGAGCAAATCTTCCCATTCGACACCCACGTTTTGTGTCTGAAATACGAACTGTATAGTTTATGCTTACAATATGGTCAACGCTGCCACCAGAGGCCGATTCCTAGGAAGGATGTTAACAATACGGTTAAATGTACAAAGTATATTGCATTCGACATGGTCAATAGTTATTACCAACTGCTTATGAGAGCGAGTGATATTCCGCTGACAGCAGTGAGTGCTCCGAGCGGCATGCGATGGGAGGGCTGGTGATGCCTGAAGGGTTGTCAAATGCGCCATCAGCATTTAATCATCTTGTGACGAGTTATTCAGGCCCCACCGGGCGCATACACAGCCATATTTGACGACATCTTTGTCCACAGTCATGCGGAGCACGGGAGGACAGATGAAGAAAACCACGTTGTCTATTTCAGAGCGGTGCTGAAGCGTATGCGCACGGATAAGCTGTATGCTATTGCCGATAAGTGCACCATCGGCGCCAGAGAAATCCCCTTTTGAATTCTCCATCGGGAAGCGTGGCTTTCCAGTAGACCCCGCTAAGGTCACGGCTATTGTGGACTAGCCGGCCTCAAAGATCCAAATAGATTTGTGCGAGTGGCTTGGCCTCGCCAATTGTTTGCACAAGCAAATCACAATATACATGGAAACGGCACGGCCTTTGTCTAATATCCTTAAGAAGGATAAAAAATAGTATTGGGACACCGAGCAGAAGGAGGCTTTAAACAGGTTCAAATACAGCCTCCTTCATGCACCAATAATGACATTGCCGGACCTTGATCGTCCTTTTAGTGTCGTCTGTGATGCTTCAGACTTCGCCATCGGCTGTGAACTGCTGCAAGCAGACACCGAGGGGCGAGAAGGGTGATCGCGTTCGAATCTCGCCAGCTTAAGGATGCGAGGAGGAATTACCCAGTCCACGACAAGGAATAAATTTTAATGAAAAATGCACTTGCCAAGTTCAAAGTTCACCTGCTCGGCTCAAAGCCGTTTGTGATCTACACAGATCATGCGTCACTATGCGCTGCGATTCAGTCACCTCATCTCTCGCAGAAAATGGCCAGGTGGCTCTCATTTTTTGCAGAATATATCTTCGAGGTGAAGTGTAAGCCGGAATGCTTTGGCTGATGCTTTGTCACGCAGACCGGTTCATGAGCTTGCTTATGTCAGGACGGTGACGTTGTCAGTGACGGAGTTGGTCCGCACCACATACGCTGCTACAGGCTCTCGGGAGCAAGAATTTTGTTGCTGTGCTCCGCTCTGGACTGACCATCCAGCTTTCCTTGACCGCCTTCTGAATCAAAATTTGCTTCTGTGGAGCTTTGTCTGCTCGCGCGAACGTACTGGTAGACGTGATGCTGCGGCAGCCATGAAGTTGATTCACTGGGACACGCTGGGTGAGATGCTCGTTGTCAGTCGTCACAAGGTCGACGCCGTGGTGCGAGCGGTAGCCGAATGGCAGAGTTCTGACTAGAACGAAGCATTTTTGCCATACGCCGGATGCAACTTGCTATCGAGCTGGATCTGGTCACACACCGACCCATTTGCCATCAACGCGCTTAGGCATGTACTGGTAGGGTGTAGATGCGTCAGGTTGCAGACGTGATACCCGTCATGAGGTTTATTTCTCGGAACGAGTCATACACCGGCTTGCATCTCAACAAAAACAACCGGTGGAGGATCACGTCCGTGCTGGTGTCCGAGTCAACATTCGCGATATCGATGAAGTACTTGTACCAAGTATACTAAGTACGTCGAGCTCCTTGGACACGAATACACAACTAAGGATGTTGACCTTCGTGCGCTCCAGCTTCAAAATAGCTTCTTTAGTCTTCCCTTTCACGCGCAGGTTACCACCGGGGAGTCTCGATACTTGCCCGATCGCAAACTCGCCGTACGGCGGCTCGAAAACGTCGTTACCATGATGCTTCCCAGCCAGCGAAACCATGATCTTCTGGAGCGGAGCCTTGGCAAGCACCTGACTAGTGTCGATCACCACGTCGTATTTGGCGCGCGGAAGCTCATACAGTCGCGCTTCATGCGAGTCGAGATGAAAGACCAATCACCACCAGCGGCGTGCTGGCGCTCGATTGCTTCGATGTCACAAGCAAGTGGCTTCGAGGCCTCCACACGCCGCCGCGCAGCTTCAGCTTCAGCGTTATCGCGTCGACTCGTCTCGTAACACTTCCGCCATCGTCGGACGTGTGTCGACGCTTGGAAGCGGGGAAGCATTGATGGAAGGCTGTGTAAGATCGACCGACTCGTCGTCTGAAGCAGCAGCAGCGTCAGCGAACGAGTCTGCAACATTTGGGGTTGAGACTATGAGCTCACCATCGTGTCGACCGCATCAGCAGGCACACCGGACGGCAAAGCGGGAAACTCGGACGTCGGAGGTGACGGGGGAAGGGAGGGTGCGACGGCGTAGTCTGGTATGTACCTGGCGATGAGCCGGTGGAAGGTACAAGGCCAGCGCGGGAACCCTAGGGTTTGATCGTGGTACCTGACTGGAAATTGGGCGCGAACCCAGAAGTCAAGCCAATTACTGACGAAGGGGGCTGATCGGTAGGAAATGGGGAGGTAAAAGCAGCTGGATTCATCATCTTCATGAAGGAAAGGGTGTAATTACCGGAGCGGAGGGCTCGGGGCGGGAGAATTCTTTTGGTTAGTTGACTTGTGGGATAGCCAGCAAATTAAGAAGTTATTGCATGCTTCAGTTCGTTGGAATATTTTTTGATAATTTTTTCTCTTACTAGCCCCCAACCCAAAGTCCAATTGTAGGCTATTTGTGACATTATTTAAGTAAGAAAATTACTTTTTTTCAAGTTGTATAATAAAGCTTGTTCTTGTAGTGATTTGAACCGGTAACCCCTCGATCAACGGCTTTAAGCTAAACCACTGCACCTGGAGAGACCCCCCCAACAGCACATTGGGGCATGTGAAGTGTAATCGATTGGGTGTAAGCTCAATTCTGATCGTAAGTTTTCTGCAACTGGCCATTGTGAGCTGTTTTTCTGGTTCATCGGGAATTATCTTCCCCAAGTAATGGCCCCACAACCCAATCACCTTTTATGTTGCACATGATAACGTGTAGTGACTAGCGAAGTATGTTCAGCACATAATTACTAAAACATAGGGACGAAGGAGGAATGAATTATAGTCAGAACTCTCAGCTTTGCAAATATAGCCCACTCTTTGTTTCGCCATTTCGACAACAGTACCATTCTAGTAGCCCCACCGCGCTCAACATTTTTGAGATATGAGCCCAAGTAACGACAATCGATCCTTTTATCGAATCCAACTACGTTCTACAGATTTATTTGCTGAAGATTCTATCGATGCTGAAAGCGGTTGCGGGAGACGATCGGTGAAATAGACAGCGTATCTATGATGAAAGAGTAGCAAGTGCACGCGGCGATTGTTCAATCGCAGCAATTATTAGCTGATGCACGCAGTAAAGGCACTAGCATGAAGACGGTGTGGAATACGTTTAAGTCATTTCACGAGGCCCAAGACATGCTAATTATTTGTGTATCAAAAGGAAGCTCTCATCGCTATAATTCACGGCATCCGTCGCCGGAGAGTACGTCACGGAGCTGAAGAAACCTGTGATAATGGTCAATGTGAGCCAGGTGCAGCAGAGTCCGGGCAACAATTTTAGCCGTAAGCTACGAAATCATGCCGCATGTTGGTGAAGAAGCTCAAGCTTGCAGATCTGTTAAGCGAGTTAATTCCAGAGAAAGTGCTGAAGGATGATTCTTCGCATATCAAAAAAGCGACTACGCTTCGATACACAAAATTGACTTGAGAACTATCGGCTACGGAACGTCGGTGGTACGAGTTTGGGCTGGACTTCAATATCTTATATCTCCTCGGTAGAAGGCACTGCACGTAAAAGATTCAAAGGAGTATTCATTCTCATCTGCGCCAGCGACGGAGCGTGGAATGACGGCCGCCAAAGCACAAGAGCAAT
>NW_020187364.1:676309-682863 GCF_900000015.1 Plasmopara halstedii | reverse complement strand
CTGAAGACGTTGTTCAGATGTTTTCCTGGCGTTCTGGTCTGAGCACCATTATCTACCACTGAGATTGCTGTGATAATGCAAGCGACAGATAGCCAGAGTATCGAACGTGATAAAAGCAGTTTCTAAGAATGTTATTATCTGGAGATTTGGACGTCTGATGCCAACAATGCATTATCTATCTATCTTCCACAGTTCATTCCACTCCGTCAGCAACAACTCAAGCTAAAGCATTTGGCTATAATTCCACACGCTTGCCAAAGTGCTCAGAGCTACAGGTTTTCCCGGGAACGATGCACTAACGATGCGTTTCTCAAAGTACCCAAGAGACTATCGATCAGGTGTGACGTACTTATAGGTCGCGTTATATCTTTTATTCATTCGCCTACAGCGCGTTAAATGGTAATTTTTCGGCCTTATGCTCGGCAGAAAAAAGAAATGATGCTTGTTGTTAAACTGCTTGCGCGAGCTTTACGCAATCGGTTTTCCATGATGAAGCACCTTCGACTGTTTTAATGTCAGTATCTATGTTGGTCTGTGCTGGTCATAGGCTTGTGTAGTATATCGCTATAGCTTTGAAAAGCGCATGTCTTGCAAAGTAATGTAGCAAGAACTTTACCTCGTTTCAAGCTATCGATTGTTCGAAATAGTGGCGAGCAAATTGATTTACCGCCATGTAGAATTTCGCTCGTAAAGTAGAGCAGGTTTTCGAAGATTACAGATACACCTCTCGTATTATCAGCTCAATTACATAGCATCAATGACATTGGCTCGATCTCGAGCAAAAATGTTGACGTACTTCGAGTCACAAAAACTAAAAGCAGATACAGGCGTGGTGCTTATGGCTGATGTGATTGGTCCTAAACTCTATGCTTCATCGAATTATCCCTTTGCGAGTCCTAGCCGTTGTCAACTCGGGACATATCGTAAAGACCCATACAATTCTGGCTTGCACGTATACTGGCTTTTCCATTAATGTTCAACACATCTCTCTAGGGCCTCGAGGTTCCTATATTACGTGATGTCGATGAGTCCGAATTTCTTCTTCTGGAAGTTCTTTTATCTGTGGAGCCGGCAGCGAATTTGTCTGCTGGCTCACAAGCATTACGTCGCTAGCGACATACTTTGGCACTACGATGCGTGTCATGGATGAGCTTGAGCTTGACGTTTATATGTTTCACCTTGGCCAAGCTTGTTTCGCTCTGCACTAACATGATAGCCGCTCGTTTGACCATCAGCATGTTCATAGACAACTTGGTGGCTTTCCAGCTCACCGAGTATATCCTTCAGCTCGAGTAGCTCTTAAGCGTCCATCGTTTTTCTGCTTCGTTTGTCGATAGTGTCAAAGAAATCTGCTTTACACTTTTCGATCGGACGATTGTTGCAGTCACTAGCTGCAAAGTCGGCGTCGGTATGAGCACAGCCGTAGCGGTGATTCATCCGCCTTGCCATGACCTAGCACTCAGGGCTTGTGCTATCGGTGCCACTAAGGCAAGGCACCGAAATGTACGCTTAGCTAGATTATAGTCAGCCCTTATTAACGGATATGTCCGACGTGTCGTGCAATATACAGCGGGCATGACGTTTGGGCGCGTGTATTTTGCATTCCACCCCGCTCGTGGTAAAAATTATCGTCATTTTCATCGTTCTCTTCTTCGTCATGTGTGGAAGTAGTTTCGCCAATTAAGTTTGAACCGGAGCTTCTCCTTTGATCGAATCGCGTACTTGATCCGCGATTTCCAAGCCAAAATTCCTATCCTCATTGGCACGAGATGAGATTCGGTACAAGAAGTTCGTGGCGTACTCAGCGCGTCACCCCAGAAACTCAACGGCATTCCTATATAAAGTCGTGTTGGAAACCGTGAGGCACATTCGCTCCGCTAAACCGTTTGCAGCTTCAGCCTTCAGAATCTTGGCAGCACGCTCTGTTTTCTGCAAAAGACGTGCTTTGATGTTGTCCTCCGCCATCCGGGCGGATAACGTGAATACGTCAGCCAACTAATTCTCGGATTCGACAGAAATGCCTCACAGTAATTGGACTTGTGGTCTACAAAGTTGACAATGAAATGATTACATTGGTGATCAAGCCGCGTCATCGGACCGTTTAAGTCGTTACAAATGACTCGTTCGACTTGATTAATCGGTACGTGATCTCCGGTGACATTGACCGGCTACTTTGCTCAAGCTTGATTGCCCTCAACATTGCATACGCTTTCTTTCCAAGATCCTGATAAAGTAAACAGTGTTCTTTGCCATGCGCTTGATGGTGACCAGCGTCAGATGACTAAAGCGTGCATGAAAACCCACCATAATTTCGGTGGTAACGATGCGACGATTCGCGAGACTGTGTCTGTATTCGAGTTCATCACATTCGGGATTACCTCTTTCATCTTGCACTGTTCTCGTCACCCAATTCTTATCTAGTCACAAGCTCGTTGTACATAAAGGCGGCGGAGAACTTCACTTCGTTGCTCTTTATCAACTCCAATTCACCATTGAGCATGGTGAGACAGTATTCTTTTACAATCAGCCGTTCGAATCAGATTAGGATCAGTGCCAGTGCTGGTGCGTAGTCGATGTCGTTAAAACCTACCTCAATCGGTAGCAATTGTTCCTATAATCAGCGATATTATCTGGCAATGCCCATCGTCCGATATCCGGCGACATACCAAAACCTTAACAAACACCCCACTGGGTTCGTCAGCAGTGTGGGGCCATTGAAGAAACATCGGCCAGCGTCATTCTCCCGGATCGAGCTTTTGGCGTCCACTGGCAGAGCGTTGTTACCGACAGCAAGTGCGAACATTTTCGACTTGCCCTTGATCTTTCAAGTGGGACGTTACGAACGGTTCCTATTCCGGAATCATCGTGCTAGTACTTGCGGCATCGCTACGTTTCTTCTAGCGCTTTAAACACCTCATTGACGGCATCCTTTCAACATGTTCCACTGCTCGATCGTCAGGAGACATCATAAGTAGACATATAAGCAGATAGTTTGCTTATTGAGGCAGATGTGATCGCGTAATGTCACCTTTTGCCATCAAAGCGTGACTAAAGGTCGGGCCAGCTAAACCTTAAGAGTCCATTCAAGTACAAATAGTGCTTCTTGCACGATCGTAAGCTGTACTTCTTATCGTAACTGGTAATTCTTGGCTCCAATCAGCATCATTACCTTGTCTCAACTTTACCATGCACCTTGAACCATTTTGGTCACGCATTGCGTCACGCCTGCTTTACCATCTTGATCTGCTCGATCGACAGCAGCGCCAACTGGTCAAAGCCGCTTTTAAGTCTTCTGTGGGATTTACTTCGTTGACGTTGCGTATGTAGATCATTGCACCCTTGGATGAAGGCTCTATTTCGTTGAGATACAGCGGCAACGGTTGATACCATGCAGCCGTTGACTGGGCCAAAAACATCAGAGGTGGTGGTGCTTCTACGTAAGCCGCGAATAGCACAGCTTGTGCTTTATGATCATTAGACAGGTATCATGTAAATGCCCGGCTCATACATTTACATGTGCATACCCAGGATATCTCCTTATTACAATCCTTGACGGTGGACTCTCAGGTCAGGTATGGCTTTATTGTCTGGGCGGTACCTGCTGTTACGTACCCAGCGAGCGCTTTTGCCTTTAGACCTTGGCTGCGAGCTTGATCATCAGCTCCAAGAAAATTCCAAGGTTCAGTCCTCATTTTGTGGGCGAGAAGGATGGCTGGAGCCACATCCGTAGCTGCGTCGTTATTTGTCTGAAACCTGCACTCAATGAATAGTGAAAGCAAAAAATGCTTGAGGGGTTAAAATCGGATTCTTCATGAATTTTGAATGTAAGTCGTTAAGACACAGTTACACAAAAGCACATACCTACGCCTGTTTTCATGTCTCCGCCATATATGATTAGTCTCTGCTGAGAAAACTTTTAGCCTCAACTTTGTCAACTCGCCGCATCAGTAAAGGCCAAAGAGATTCTGGCAGTTGTTCGCCTGCATGAATGCTGGTTTTTGATTAAATGTCTAGCATACTTTGCTAAATCTAAAATCTTTTTTTGGTTTAGCTGTTGCGATTTTTGGCATTACATTGTATAAGTTAGCGCATTTGAAATTATTATACAATGCTGCGCCGCTATACCGCGAGAGACGGCGTCTGAGGTGTCCGTGACGCTTTTCTTCCGAGCCACTTTATAGTCTGACGTGCTTGGCACCTGATGAAGTGCACGATTTTTTTATTCTTGGTAGCGTATTGCCTTCATTTTAGAGCTCTTAATCAATATAAGATCGATAAACAAATGCGTTAATCCACGCTACATTGATTCAGACCTATAGCCTAAAATCCGCATCACGCCTTACTAGCCAATGAATCATCGACGAAGTCTTTGTTTAGCAACTGGTGGTCATGATGCACAATCCGTGTTAGACATAATCAAATTGTACCAAAGTCGCTGCATCATTTTTAAATTTCCTGGACACAAGGAAAGCCCGAAAGCTGGCAAGCTATATACCCGGAGCCAACCAGCTGATTATTTCTTCCATCGCTAACATCCCCGAGTGTAAATGTCCTTTGTGGACATTGATGTCTCTGTCGACACTATTTATAATCAACTGGGAGATAATATAGTAGTCGGTAGCATTACAGCAAGTAAACATGGTAGTGGTCAACAGACCTCCCTCAATTTACCGATTCTACTCACTTATACAACACGTAACGCCGTCGAAAGACCGAACGAAGTACACTGCAAAGATTGTTGATTGGAGACGTGTAAAAGAAGGGATCGAGTCTTATGGAACGTTTCGGGTTTGTTTTTTATAACAAAGAAACGCCTCAGATTTGGCTCCTTTTAAAAGTAAAAACTGATGCCAAAGCGAGAAAATCGCAATCCGCGGAAAATTTGATGTTGAACAGAGAATGAATTATTGCTGCAAGTGCTTTATTGGCGCCAAGTAAAGGGACAGATCCCGCAGATATGAATGCTATTGATGATTGGCCAGAGCCTCTGTCTCATATTAACTCAATTTTCAAACACTTGCTGAGCGACACTATATCAAACCTCGCTACGGCGAAGACTGAAATGCCAACGCGTAATTATTCTAAGGTTTTAAAACTTCATCAAACTAGGTTTGTGCATAGCCACGATGCCAGCTTCTCCTTGATTACTACCCATGATATATCGGGGCCCTCACCGCCGTGCAAATTATTGCACATATCATTTAAGAATAAAACATTTAGCTATAAAAGAGCTTCTGCCCAAAGAGCCGATGAACTTTATATTTTCGGACGGTGATCCCGTAACATGGTCGTGCTGACTCAGCGGGACCGTCACATCGTGACAAAGTATATTACTCTTTTTATCTTCAGGGCTCGACACTTCATCGCGACTTACAATCGCCCTTCAGTTTCACCGCAGATTGCGACACCAAGTCGCTTCCACTTTCCCCTATCTTGACACAGAAGATCACAGTTCACAGCTGCTCCTTACCGCTAAGCCAAAGATACACTCTGGGGACAACGACATACAGTCGCCCTCTCTGCTCAACAGAGATGTACCATGGACGCTGTGTAACGGGATTACATGAAGGGGTGGGTCACACAAGATGTTGTGACCACACAATGTGTGGTTACACCTTAACAAGAGGCCCTACGTGGCTGGACTGCCAGTGGTTACGCACTTTATTTAAGTTTTACTATTTAATTAGGAAATTCTAAAATTTAGATATAGGCTGCTCTATCGTAGATAAAATAAAGGAATAAAGTTTACATTTTGATAGGAACAGTTTATTTGCCTTGGGTTAAGGTTGTGGTTTCTATAGCAGTAAGCGGATTGCGATCCGCTACACTCGTACTGGTTCTAGTGGCTTTCGTTTTGCTTCCTCTAAACACAAGAGCTACGTCGGCCTCGCTGCACACAGCGACGTCAATCGCTCTCTTTCGTCTCTTTCGGAGACTCAAATCACTGCCACTTCGGCCTTCCGATTTCTACTCGAAGCACCTAGTAAAATAATTACTATTAGTTTCGGATAATGTTTTGTCCTGCGACAGAACTCGTTGCTTTATACCTCTTTCCCTGGCAGATTTGAGATTATGACTAGCCAAAACGTTTCCAGGATCAGAATGCTGTTGCACCAAGATCTGTCGACTTCCAGCTGACCAATAGAACGTGTTGTTCCAGTCACGCAATACCTATGATAAGATCGTAGCCAAAATGTAGGTCTTACAGGAATCAGCGTTCTAAGGTATCAAAGTTCAGAAGCTTACATCGCGGGTTAATCATTACCTCCAACACTCATATCAGTACTCCGTCACAAAACGTACGACTATGTATCAGTATCAGGAATATTAAATGCCTCCGCGTACTGTTAACCAGTTTTGACAGCTGCACGTCGTATGTAACTGCACAACGTATCAGATTCTATCAAAACTTTCCACGGATCCGAAAATCATAGAACTTTAGTATCGACATCCAACCCTCTGGGTATGAGCACCGCATCCCCAAGAGAGAATTTCTTTTAGCTTCATTAAAAACGGCTTCCAGGAGGTACAAAAAGCCAGCTCTTTCCCCGGTG
>NW_020187364.1:675463-676299 GCF_900000015.1 Plasmopara halstedii | reverse complement strand
ACGGAGTCGGTACAGCAACGCTGTTCGTGGATCGTGTTTTCCGACAACACGGACTCCCTGGGTCGATTTTCTCGGATAGAGACCCCCGTTTCACGAGATAATTTTAGTCGACTATCTTCAAGGTCCTCGGCACCAAGTTAAATATGTCGACAGCGGATCATCCGCAGACTGATGGTCAAACCGAATGGGTTAATCGCGTCATTGAAGACGTTCTTCGCAGCGTCTGCGCTGAGACGGCGAGGCGCTGAAGCGCCATGTTGTCACTCGAGAGTCGGCGCTGAACAATGCAGTGCATTCGTCTACCGGCTACATATCGTTCTACGTGAACGGGCTGGTCCATCCTCGCGTCCCACTGACGCCGCCATCCCATGGCTTAGGGCTTGGAGGGAGGAATAGACAAACGGCTAGCTGATGTCAGCCCCCTAACCATCCGCAAAGAAGTCGATGACTTCTTGTCCACCAGACTGAGTGTCCTACGACATGTTCACGATGTGATGGCTGAAAGCCGAGACCTGCAGAAAGAATATGCAGATGAAAAGAGAGAGGCAAAGAAAAAAGCTTCTAAAAATCTACCTACACATGCAGCCTCTGCTATCATGAGGAAGAAGCTTCGTCCACGGTTCATTGAAGCGTTTAAGGTTGTGGCCAAGCGAGGCCTAGCGTATCCGCTGAACATTCCAAAACGGATATGCACCCACCCGGTGTTCTACGTGAGCTTGCTCAAGCCGTACCGGGATCCGGTGCAAGTGAACGCGGAAGCGTTGGCGCCGGAGCGGATTCCACGGGCTTTCGGCCACCCGCTGAACCAGCAATTGATTCCTAGTACGGAGTGCAAT
>NW_020187364.1:654250-675453 GCF_900000015.1 Plasmopara halstedii | reverse complement strand
GGTGGGCTTTCCTCTAGTGACTGTAAAGCAAGATGCAGACGGCCACTGTATTCTCCAGCAGGAACGTTTTTTGGCGGATTCAAGCCTAAATGCTGATGATAACTCGTTATGGGATATCCCTTTGACATTTTGCACATCGGATGATCCTAGTACGATCAATCGTATTAAAATTTGGGACGCAAAAACTGCAGCTTTGACAATGCCAACCCCTCCAATGACACCATTAGCCGCGAGTGACGAGATAAATAAGCTGATACAAGTGCCTACAGGAGCTAATGGATGGGTGAAGCTAAACCCAAACCAAACAGGTTTTTATTTGGTCAACTATTCTCCTGCCTTATGGAAACGTTTAGAAGTTCCTGTGAAAGAACAGACTCTAGGCGTTCCTGACCGCATTAGCTTATTAAACTCAGTCTTTACATTCGCTCGCGCTGGCATCTTGGCCCTACCAGTTGCATTGGACTTTACCAGTGCTTACATTGGTGAAACAGTTTCTACATGCTGGAAGGAAATCTCGCGCAACATGGGGTATTATTCTAGTCTTTTCCGTGATGAAGCGTTTTATCCTGAACTTCAGCGCTATATTCGCGCACTTTTTGCGCACGTGATGGATTGTTTGGGTTGGCATTCCGATGCCTCGAAGCAAAGTGAACCCGATGAGGGTGAGTTTCGAAAGACAGTCATTTATCGCTTAGGACTTGCCAATGATCTGGATGTCATCAAAGAAGCGAGAAAGCGCTTTCATGCCTATATTGGTGGTGATCTCTCTGCTCTTTCAGCTGATCTCCGTAGCTCTGTGTTTGATATCGAGATAACATTTGGTGAAGCTGGCAATGCCAAGTTGTTGCAAGATTTATACAACAAAAGCGATTTCGCAGAGGAACGGAGCGATTGTCTTGGTGCCATGGGCTTAGTGTCGGGTTTATCTGCTAAGATTCAAGTATTGGATTGGGCCGTAGAAAATGTGCGATCCCAGGATATTCACTATCCGTTTAGCAGTGTGGCGAGCGACAAGCTTGGCCGACAGATTGCTTGGCAGTATTTACAAGACAAGTGGGACTTATTGTCGAACAAGTACTCGGCTATGACATTGGGCTACATTGTATGTGGTGTCGTTTCTCAATTTCAGAGTGAAGCAATGGCTGTAGAGGTCGAGGCTTTTATGGTGGGCAAAAATACGTCGGGATACAAGCGTCGCCTGGAAGTAGCGCTCGAAAGTGTGCGCCTTAAAAGTGTTGTTCGCTGCCGCGACCGTGAATCTCTAGCCATGTGGCTGAAGGAACGAGCTGTTTAAAGAGATTGGAGTTAACGAAGCGGTCACCACCATACATACTACACATTTACACGTGCTATATCTTGTTCTTCCCAATGATGATAGTGGACTGTGCGTGGACTATGATACGGTTTAGTACTCCATTTCACTAGGTAATAAGCAGAAATATCTGAACGTTGGCGACTCTTGTTTGTGACGTTATGTGTATTGGATTTGTAAGTATCCAGCTTAAATGGCATTTACAATGCTCCAGGACTGCCTCAAATCCAATTTTGTTCAATCCTATATCTAATATCTTCCAATAAACAACCTGGCGTCAAAGGTGCTATAAATTAATTTCGAGAGAAGAAAAAACCGCGGCAGCAGAATAACCAGTCGTCCATGAAGGCGCAACAGGAGACAAGGACAGCGTGCTGTCATAAACGCCTTCTTGTTCTCAACAATGTACGTCTGAAAGCGCGCGACAACGTTTGCTTTATACTTCCAATGAATATGTTTGCATCAACGTTTCTCGGGAGCATCGCTTACAGCTGGATCAGTTGGAGCTAAGGAAACCCGCCCTATTCTTAAAATACCTCTAGCTTTCACCGCAGCGCGCACCCCACTAGTATGTGGGCAGAAGAAAATAATTGCATACAAGCTTTGAGCAAGGAAAAGGATGTTCTTTTTCGCATTCACCTCTCGTGCTGTAAGCAATTCTATTAGCCTGCAGTTCAAGTATTAGGGTTCACACCTAGGTTATTAAAGGCTATTTCCACAATTCTCGATTAACTTTGATGGATAGTCTAAATAATTTTGAAATAAATTGCTTTGATCATAAAAACTATCATAACCTACCATCATAACGTACTACTTATTTATAATGTACCGGAAAGTTTCTAACCAACAGCGTTCAGCCTGGCTTCGAAACTTGATGTCTAGGATCGCTGCGCCGTACATCAACCCACGCAGATGTTTGAACCTAATTAGCAACTTTCAAGATCATACTTAATTGATTCAGCTCGCATTTCAAGTGAAGCTATCCTTCGAACACCAAATGCAGATGGTTACATTAATAGCTTTGAAACGACGCATATCTTATTAAATGCTCGAGTCTGATTGATGCTTTTCATTATTGAAAACTGATGTTTTTTCTGTACTGAGAAACAATTGACTCTTAGATATAGGCCTGTTCCTACTTATTGAGAGTCAGAAAGAATGCCTTAGCAGCGTCACGCCATTGACTGCGACAATCATGTGGCATAATGTACAAGTGCCGTGCGCACTATCCGAAAGTGAACGTTGTAAGACTAATCACAGATGAGTAGTGGTCATTGAATGAATTTGACGCTGGCTCTATCTCGTTGTACAGGGTTACACGTACCCAGAGTATAACGGAATTACACGTACTCTTGTATGAAAGGGTGGGTCGCACAAGATGGTGTGACCGTACAAAGGTGTGAATTACACAAATCGGTGTAATCATACAATGGTGTGGCTACATCGTAACAAGAAGGCACTACGTGGTAGGTTTGCTTATCAACTTGGTTTTACTATTTAATTAGGACAATCTAGAGTTTTAAATAGGCTCTACCACAACTTGGACAATCGAATACAGTTTAAATTTTGAACGGAAGAGTATGTTTTCCTTGGTCAAGGCTGTTAGGTACGTAGCGGATCGCGATCCGCTAAAATCGATCTGTTCTTGACGTAAGGTCGGTGACCATAGCTTAGCTTTCTCTAAGCCAAGAGCTGCGGCAAATCCGTTGCACTCGTTGTGCTTCAACAAAAGATAAAGCGCGAAGCCATGACAAGTAATTGCCAAACTAGTACCATGTCAAAGTACTTTTTGACATTAAATTACCTAAGTGCGGCCGGTACTGACATGAGCTGAATGAGGTCGTAAGACGCTTATCGGAGTGTATACTAGTGTACAGGAATGGAATGGTAGGTCTACGCTTCATGCGTGTTTAAACACATGCTCCTTCCTATCTTGTCACAGATTTGCCAACGTCACATTGCACACCGATCGAGCTACACAAACGGCTCCTTTGGTGATCGTCGTACAACGCGGAGGTGCAACAGTACTACCGTTCAATTCTGGAGCATCGCTTGCTGGTTGCGACGCAGGATTTTTTCGATGTCTCTAGCGCTGCGACCTGGTGAGCCAGGAGTATCGACGCTGATGATAATTTCTTGTTGAAGGCACGTGCACAATGTTGTCAATGCACATAGTGACATTCTGCTGTGTTTATCAATCGTTAAACGGCGGTGTGAAGATGCAAAGCACTTCAGAATCAACAAAGTGTTTGCTTGAGGCCCGAATCAAAATCATGAACGAATGAATTGTCAAGTATGCTGCGATACAATTTATTAGCAAATTTGCAGTCTATATTGCTACTAAACTAATATTTACTATGCGACGTTAACGCAATAAAGCTCATACGTTTCTACCGCCAATTGTATGGCACTAAACCTGGAATAAACGTATGGCGCAAACGTTTAGCTGACAGCTGTACACCCATAGCGCATCGCTGCCTAGTCATGTGGCAACGTGCCACGCGGATGCTTGTATCAACTTGTTGGCAATTTGCGGTACCATCCGAAGAGAACAGACTCAACAAATATCTTTGGGCTAACTACTGCGATATTGGTGTTCATAAAGATAGGAGGTGTCCGCTGTACACGCGGGCAGCTAGCCGCATGTCACCAAATAAAGAAAGTTTTATTTTAAATGTTAGTAGGACGTCAAAATAGTATAAATTGGTCAAACTTTAAAGAAATGGACTTTGAAAAAGCGGAGCGAGCTTATAGTGTATCACTCTCAGTTTCGCTCCCTGTAGCAGCACACACAGCACAATGAAACAATCTTTGTGCGTTTGTGTGCGTGGAGTTGAATGGTCAAAGTTGTAAAATGCACTGCAATTTCGTTGCACCTGGTAGCACATGAAGGCAGTACCAAGATCGATTTGTGGAGAAACATTTTCCGCTCTGGATGTATCATCAAATGTTTAAACATCTGTCGTCGGGACTAAATCACCCGTCTACTAAGCTTTGTCTATATCGTGCCTCAACGGCTCGTAAAAAATGGTGGCCAAAAAGTAGGACGCGGTAGTCACTAGTGCTCATTAGCTTTAAAAATGCGTTTGGTAGACAATGAAGGAGTGCTGCAACCATGCTTTCGTGGTGTTACTTATGGCGTTCATCGTGAGATCGCTGGTGTTGGGAGTCCAGGCTGTTGAGGGACCGCTGGTTGAGGGAAGCTGTGATGGTCATATTTTTGACTTCGCGCCGCGTGGATATACAACGCATCGCGCTTGAGATCGCCAAACTAGTTGATTTCATCAAAATGGGTACTTGCATAAGAAATCTCGATTGAGAGGCGCTCCTATCGTGATATGATTTCAAGCGACAGATATCATGAAGCCACCCGGCAAGGCTGGAAAACTATGTCCAGGAGTTACGGACTCATATCGCCGCAATCATTTCCCGGGGACGGTTACGGTTACCGATTCTTTGAGCGCGTGTAGCTCGCAATGGGATCTTTACGCGTCTACTCTACATTCCTCAAGGCAGCGGCGTGCGTCGCATTCAAAGTGTAGTATGAATTACAAGCCGCAAGAGCTGTATAAGGCTCTGAAATATAAGGTTTCTTATGAGCGCCAGAGGAGATATAATCAACCATGCTGATAATTAACGAGAAGGCCGCTTTAGCTGCTGAGTAGCCTCGCAGTTCTCACAGATTATTCATCTGAGTTTGTGCAAAATATCTGTGCCTTGCGTGCTCTCTTCGCTTTCATTGAGGGATACAAAGGTCGGGATGTTAGGCAAGGGCGGACGACAAACATCTTGCAATAAAAGTTGGATTCTCAGAATGCGCAGGACGGCCTACTGAATGTAATAGATTGTACTATATCTCGTGCAGATCGTGATCAATGAATTTATCTTTCAAATAAAATTACTTTTATAGAGGTAGGGCTATCAGCAGCAGGGCTACTGTAGTTTTTTATTTAGAGGAAGCTTGGCTAAGGCCATCGACCTTACGTTTTTTTCCAAGAACCAGTCCAAGAGTAGCGGACTACAAACCGCTACTTCCAAGTTCTAAGGCCTTACCAAGGGAAAAGAACGCTTCTGTTCAAAAACAAAACTGTATACAATTGCTTTAGTTGCGACACAGCCGCTAATTTCTAAAATCTTAGTTTTTAATTAAAATAGTGATGCTTGATTAGTATAGCAAAATCTGATTAATATAGTAATATGCATTACTACTGGCAATCCTACCACGTGGTGGCTTCTTATTACGGTGAAGCCACACCACTGTGTTATTACACTATCTTTGAACCGCCAAAGCCACCGAAACCCATCATGGCCATCATTTCAGCATCTGATTCAGAAACTACATCCACTGTTTCCTCTCAAACACCTGAAGCAATAAGACAAAAATCGTAGCGATTAACTTTGAGCCCATGAAAAGCTTAATGTTGAACAAAGCAAAATTTTGCGAGTCTTGATCCAAAACAATTGTCACAGTCGAGCCAAGTCGGTAAGTGGCTTTGTAGAGAAGAAGCTTCGCTCGCAGTAACTCGGTCTTGACTTAGATCCTCACTTTCACACTACTGTGTAATATACACCTATGTACGATCGCACAATCCTGTGTGACCCGCCCTTTCTCACAAGTGTAACCCCGATACACTCTCCCCGTAAAATTTGTGAGTATCCCAATTCTTATTTGACTGTCGCCTCATACGAGGCTTGCGTGTCTGAACACCTTGACGTTCTTTAGACAACTCTAAACCTTCTCCGCTCTACGAGTACTGTGTCTCCGACACACAAAACAATCAGCCTAGGTGGTAGCAAGGGCACCCGCGGGTAAAGCCCTTCTTCTCCTTCGAAAAGTACGTCCGCGGCATCACGAGAAGCCCATCCCGAGCCCTCGGCAGCTGGGCGCGACACACCACGTCCGCCCTGGGCGACAAATGATCTCATCGAGGAGTTTAAGGGAGTCGAACACAAGTCGGACATCCCTTTCCCGGCATGTGGTGGCGAGAAAACTGAAGTACGCCAACGGCGCGACGTGAGTCCACGAGCACCATGTCCGTTCCTCGACCTATCGGCTTCCGGAGAAAGTGGTATTATTCCTTATCGCCTTGAAGAGGCACAGAAGCAGCAATTGGAGGTTGCTAACATGGCAGCTCTCCTGTGCGCGTATCCACGTTCGGTCATAGACTTCGTGTGGAATAGGGCTTCCGCTTGACCGATCCCGCTACTGAAGCAAAAGACTCGATCACTCGATCATTAGGCTCTACGTAGCTGGGCCTTCAGCCACTACACAAGCTGAGCTTGACCAGCGAAAAGTTTTGCGAGCACGCTTTTTGGTAGCTCAAGAGATCCCAATGGATCGGTACCGCGTTCGACTTCGATCTCAAAAAGGAGGTGCCTCTGCTCCCGCAATGCGGACCATCACTGTGGTGCTCGCCCCTGGCGGAGCTCTTTGAGCGATTGGTGCATGGGCACCGGAAACTTTCCTCGCTGTCCAACTTACAGCGGAGTCACAAGGAAGTGGACGTGCGCGTAGAACGTCATCTTCAAATAAAGTTTGCCAAACTCAAGGCACAACGACGTCTTCCTGCAAATTGTCGCTCTGCAACACATGAAGTTATCCATCGCGCCCCCGCGAGCTATGTGTTTTCTTACACGGGTTAGTCTAAAATCACAAGAGCTCAGGGCTATAGTTTGAGCTCAGCTCATAGACCTCCAGCCTCTAGGGCTTCTGCCGAGAAGCGCAGGGCGCACGACAATGCGAAGCGTCATGATCGCTCTGAGCATAAGCGTCCATGACGTCTGAGCAGTCTTGCCGAAGTGGCACATCAAATTTCCACGAGTTCTCGGAGTCGGGGTATCCCCGCCACTTTACAAGATATTGAATTAGCCCCCGTCGACGACGCTGACCCACAAGGCGTTCCACGTGGTAGTGGACGCCGCCGTTCTCATCGAGAAGGGTGGACAGCGGACGGTGACGACTTGGTCGATCGCTGCCAGGTGACTCGCGATGCTTTTGAGCTATTGGACAAGGTCTGTTGTCATCGGTATTCTGCCGAGCATCTTGCGGAGGTCGCATACCGCTGTGCGGAAGACCTCGAGAGCTTGGAGCCCTTTGCGCGCCGAATACCTCACTTTGAAGGTTATCGCGCTCTATCGGAGCGGCTCCTAGCCGTCAAGCAGACGAACAGGTCAGTTTGTACGACGGTGGAGCGCCTTGCGCCGTTGGAAATAAAAATTGTTTCACTCCGTGCTTAGAACCAGTTGCTGGTTCAGCTCTTGGAAGGCCGAGCGCCTGTGAACGCTGCCCCGGCGCTAACGTTTCCGTGTTCATTTGCGCAGGATCGCGGTACGGCTTAAGCAAGCCCACATAGAACACCGGGTGGGTGCGCGTCAATCTCGGAAGGTTCAGCGTATACGCAGGGCCTCGCTTGGCCATGACTTAAAAGGTTCAATAAACCGTGGACGAAGCTTCGTCTGGAAGACAGCAGATACTGCATATGTAGGAAGGTTTCTAGCATTTGATAAAACCAGGTCTCCGACCTCAGAGTTTTCAGCTTTTTCCATTTGTATTTTCTTTCTACATTTCTTGCCTTTCATCCGTTGAATCGCGAACGACTCGCACAAAACTCAGTCTGGTAGACAGAAATTATCGACTTCTTTACGGCCAACGAGGGGGCTGGCATCAGCTAGTCGTTCGGTCATTCCTATCCGACCAAGCCCCAATCCATAAGATGGCAACGTCAGCGGGACGAGAGCATTAACAAGTCCATTTACATAGAACGGCATGTAGCTGGTAGATGAATGCACTGCTTTGTTCAGAGCAAACATTACGCGTGGCAGGACGGCGCTCCAGCGCTTCGACATCTCAGCGCAGATGCTGCAACGACCTTCTTCAGCGATGCGATTGACGCGCTCAGTTTGGCCATCGGTCTGTGGATGACCCGTTGTTGACATAGTATACTTGCTGCCCAGCACCCTGAAGATTGTCTATCGAAACTTCCCAGTGAAGCATGGGTCTCTGTCAATGACAATTGACTCCGTGAGTCAATGTTGTCGAAGGACACGATCCACAAACAGTGTCGCTGTACCGATACCGTCGATGGTGTCCGGCACTACCGCAACATGAGCCATCTTGCTCGAACGGCCCACAAAGATCACCGCACCCGTGTTGTCCGCCGAGTATTTCGGCAGGCCAAACGCAAAGTCCGAACTCATTTACTGCCAACACCCGGACGGTTTCGGCAAACTGGCCAGCGGCGCCGCCGCATCCGAAGAGAGTTTCGCCCTTTGACACGTCTCAAATGTGCGAACATACGAGCCCGTCCATTTGACAGCTTGAACCACCTGTAGTGGCAACAAACAGAGCTGTACGTCCTCTCACGACCAAAGTGACCACTGCGTGGACCTCATAGAAGACACGGTATTCCAAATCCTCATCGTGTGGAACGACAATTCGTGGCAATCGGTGCGATCATGTAGCATCGCGTTATTCAACAAATATCGGCGTGACCGTTAGCGCAATCGTACCGAAAATTCCTTGTTCGAGTTTCCAAATCTCTTGCTTTCGAGAGAGATTGGGGCAGCGCAACAAACATACCATCACTCGCGTATACGGCGCGGATCAATTTCGTCACTGATGACGTCACCGTCGTCAGATGTGAAAGCTCATAATCTGGTTTGCGAGACAACACATCAGCCAATGCATTCTGATTTCCTGACTTATACTTCACCTCGAAGTTATATTCTGCAAAGAAGGAGAGCCACATGGCCATCTTCTGCGAGAGATGAGACGACTGAGTGGCGGTGCGTAATGACGCATTATCTGTGTAGATGACAAACGGCTTTGAGCCAAGCAGGTGCACCCCGACCTTGACAAGTGCATACTTCTTCGCAGGTAATTTCTTGCTGTGGACCGGGTGGCTCTTCTATGCAGCCTTAAGCTGGCGAGATACAAAACGATCACCCGATCTCGCTTCACGGCGTCTGCTTGCCGCAGCGCATAGCCGATGTCCGAAGCGCCACAGATCTGGCAACGCCAGTATTGATGCATGCAGGAAGCTCTCTT
Source organism: Plasmopara halstedii (assembly GCF_900000015.1). Classification (NCBI taxonomy): domain Eukaryota; phylum Oomycota; class Peronosporomycetes; order Peronosporales; family Peronosporaceae; genus Plasmopara; species Plasmopara halstedii. Next base: position 666,094 of record NW_020187364.1, on the reverse strand, counting down.
TGACCCTATCAAAATCCTCCCAATGCTCAGTGTTCCAACTCTATTCCGTATCCTTCTGAAGGAGATTCGACAATGACCGTGCCATTTCTGCATAATTTCACTATACTTATGCAAGTAGTTGGCGAGGCCAATCCACTTGCGCAAGACTTCTTTGTTCTTTGGAGCTAGCCACTTTATCTGTCCTCCGTGCCCCGCGCGACTGTGGACGAAGATTTCGTCGAAGTATATCAGCTCATACGCCCGGTGGCACCTGAACAAATGCGTCACAAGATGTTTAATGTTTCCTGTGCATTTGACAGCCTGTGGGACATCACCAGCCACTCTCAGAGCATGCCGCTCGGAGTACTCACCGTTGTCAGCGGAATATCATCCACTCTCATGAGCAATAGGTAATACCCATCAACCAAGTCGAGTGCACTGTACATAGAATACCCAACCATTTTGTTTAGGAGGGCACTCTTCCTAGGAATCGGCGTCTGACCAGGAATCTTTGCAGCGTTGATTTTGTTGTAAGCGTGAACGTTACGCCACTTGTCGTTCGGTTTCCGGACACAAAACGTGGGTTTTAATTTGGGAGACTTGCTTTAACGGTGTTACGCGTACCAGAATGTAACGGGTTACATGTCCCCTTTTATAAAAGGGTGCGTCACACAAGATGGTGTGACCGTATGTAGGTGTGGACTACACAACTCGGTGTAATTACACTACGGTGTAACTACACGGTAACAAGAAGCCACTTCATGACGGGACTGCCAGTAGTTATACATATTGATAAGGATTACTGTCTGATTCGATAAAGCTAAGTTATTAGATATAGGCGGATCTGCCGCATATAAATCAGATTAACACAGCTTCAATTTTGAACGGAAGAGTGTATTTACCTTGGTTAAGTTTTGTGTACTCTTGGAGGTAGCGGAGAACGAAGGTCGATGACCTTAAGAAGCCTCCTCCATGCAACGGGAAAAAAATGTGAAGTGACATTTGTTATTATAGTCAATAGGCTTTTAACCTTTCTAAACTGATTAGTACTTCCAGCCTGATATGCAGCAGAACCGAAAGGGGATATACGATTATACAGGGTGAACAGTTGATGTGAGATACATTCAGTATGTGGTCCACCCAATATTTGAAACCCATTACATGCAGCGCCACAGGATTCAATTTGATGTAAGGCAAGAAAGCTAATGCTTTCTCAGATGCTGGATTGGACTAAATTTCCATCGACAAAGACGTGAAGAGAAAAATGGTTGACTATTGCAATAATGATGAACTCTTTTACTTGGGTCTGGACGAAGTCATCATTCCAGATGATATCGTTTGGATGACGGATTGGGTTGCTTACCGTGATAAACCAATCCCACATGCATTTATCAGCGCCAAGACTGGTGATGGCGTCTCGAGTGAAGGCGTTGCCATTTTTGCGAACATAGCACTTCGTTCCCGAAATATTTATCTGAAAGTGCCACCATTTACTGTAAAAATCTATGTGGAACCGATGGGGACGTATCTAGAAATGTGATGAAGATTCAACATCGTGAGTATGAAACAAATGTCCATATTGTATGCATTTTTGACGGAACGAAGGTGATCAAAAATCTTAAAGGTTTGAACACGCAAGAGTATTGCGTCTGGTAAAGTACTGCATTTATACGCAGGATGGAATCCGTGCGCGTAACATGAATTTAATTGTATCAACAGCGATTCATTCTGATCGTTCGAAAACGATCAATGAAAACAACTGGCTAATATTCCTCGATAGTGACGGCAAGCCACCAATGGGTCTTAATGTATAAGGCGCAAACCTCTTTATTACCCCATAAGCTCGACAATTATTCTTTGATGAGGCATATTTAGGTATTATGAGGGATGGTATAGCAAACAAGTGCTGTGTCGTGTGCACGTCGCATGAGATTGTGGCGAGTATGCTGCTCGAAACGAATGAGTTCCTTTCGGTCAAGGACGATCAATTGATTGGTGTGGTTGATAACTCCAAGCGCTGGCTCGTGCACAGAATCATTTAGTTTTTTGTGAGTATAAAGATCCGACGTTGGCTTTGCCACCTGTTAGTGAGCATATTAGCCGCGCAATCAGCGTGTGCATGACGCTTAGTCGGCTCATTTTGAAGATCCATGCGAAGGAATACCAGCAGCTTTTGTTTACTTTGTTTGAGGAGCATCTATGCCCAAACTCTGCGAGATGGCACTAGATCCGTGCAACAAATCCCTCCTTCGGTTTACATTCGCGCTATAATTGCGTTGGGTTTAGCCGGAAAGATTAAGTTCCGTGACGTTTTGAAGTTTACGGAGGCGCTTCCAAAGTTAAACACAACAGCAAACTTGCTGCCTACGGACAGTGACCTCGCTAAGATCCATCGGTTCCAAAATTTTCGGTAACAGCATTCGCTGCTTCCATCGGGTTGACCGAGTGACCACATACTTGACGCTGACAGTAGTGCATTCATAGCTGCATCTTCCAGAGTCACCAGACTCTGGCGGAAGCCTTCAGTCTTGGGGGAGGGCATAATGAATTCTTTCATGAAAGCGGTGACCATCACTGCCTCCTAGCACTGGTACGTTTGTCATATTGGTCTGTACATAGTCGTAATATTGTACCGTTGTCTTGACTACATGACAGAACCTCGACCGTTGTCGAAATGCCACATTCGATGGTAGGAACATCGATTCCATGATTTTTTTAAACTCTTGCCATGTGGCAAAGTAGCCAGGAAGGTTGACTTTCTACGTCACAGACGGCAACCCAAATGAGACATGGCAAAGACCGCTTGACTACGGTCTTCACGAATTTGAGCCACCGTGATAGCGATGTTCTTCAGAGCGCAAGATTTTCATCTTCGGTCACGTCAAACCATTTCACTCTGATCTCTCGGAACGTTCCGTGTAGACCGGCGGTGTCACCACCACTTGTAAAGGAGGTTACGGAACCAGAGTCGGTATGTTTTGCGGTAGAAATCCCCATGAAAGCTTGCCCATACACAGCAAAATTTGCTAAGCATTGAATTATCGCTTCTTGATCCAATTGGAGCATATCGGAGACCGCGTGATCTCTGATTAAAGGTCGCAGCTTTACCACACACTCTCACTGCGAGTGTGTAAGGAACGGTTATTCCTCCCTGTTGATCCGAGGACGATTACCGTCTGTGGTCCATCGATAAATCCATCGATGTAGTCAGCGTTGGAATGACTACTGGTGCCACTAACAGTGCCTGTCCATGTCCGTACACTCCGATAAGCAATCAGACTCGATTATTTAATGGAATGTGCGTCGCTTCAAAGCTATTAGTTAAAAACCAGCTGCATTTGTTGTTCGAAGGCCAATAATCGATAGCCCTCTGACTTTCTGCACATCGGATGTTCCCTCTATCGTATTAAGATTTGGGACGCAAAAACCGCAGCGTCGACAAACTCAATCCCTCCATTAGCCGCGAGTGACGAGATAAATAAGCTGATACAAGTGCCTACAGGAGCTAAGGGATGGGTAAAGCTGAACCCAACCAAAGAGGTTTTCTATTTGGTCAATTATTCTCCTGCCTTGTGAAAGCGTTCAGAAATTCCTGTGAAAGAACAGACTCTAGGCGTTCCTGAGCTTATTAGACTCAGTCTTTACATTCGCTCGCGCTGGCATCTTGGCCCTTCAAGTTGCATTGGACTTACCGGTGCTTACATTGATGAAACAGTTTTTTGTGCTGGAGGGAAGTTTTTATATGGGGTATTATCTAGTTTTTTTCGTGACGAAGCGTTTTACTTTAAACTTCAGCGCTATATTCGCGCACTTTTTGATCACGTGATAAATTGTTTGGATTGACATTCCGATGCTGGTGTCACTGGGTCATATTGGCGAGTTCTAGCATGCTCGACTTGAACATGCACCACATCGTCAAGCATTAATTCTATCGAGAGCACTCGGATCAAAATCCAAGCTTGGAACAAGACAATTTCGTGACGCGTTGGCGCACTAGAAATATAGTCCTGAGTGAATTGATCAATTTCGGTAGCTCTAGTTGAGAATCACTAGTGGCGTATGCTCGGATGTCGACGGACCAGTCAACTAAAAGTCTGTGTCGGGTTTTCACTACAATGTGACTTTTAAAGTGATGTTGTCACACTTTATTAGCGGCTAAACGAATCTGAAGTTTATGATCGCCTCATTGACTCTGGGACTTACCGGGACAACAACGGAAAAGCGTGTCATAATTTTGCAAAGTCACAATTGAAGCGAGTACAATAGCAATGCATCAAACACTTATTGTGAAAGGACTGAGGTGCTACAGCAGTTAACGACTCCGTATAAAATCGCAACACAACAAAACAAATTAGCGCCTCAATCTTTTTGAGATGGCGCGTTGAATGCCGTAATAGTATCAAAATGCTGTCGACGATCTGCTTCATGATTGGACCAGAAGTACGAGGGTCGCATGCTCGCAAAGAATCAAGGAACGGTTTTGCTATCTGCTCTCTTTTGAAACTTGTCGAGTGCTTGCAAAAATTCGTCGTGAGAGAGCCAATATTTTGGCTGCAAAAGCACGAGATAGATAATCGTTGAGGTGCTGTAGTAGATGACACGCGCCGCAGCGCTGGAAAGTGGGAGACGTGCAGTATTGATCGAATAAGATGAAGAATGAGGGAATCGATGGATGTTGTTGTTCTGTAACTCACTTGCTCTGAATGCATTAACGTCGCGAGTTTGAACCCCACGGACAATGAAAGTACGATATCAATTAATTATAGAGGCAGAAGCGTCGATGCCTGGCTAGCGAATCTACAATTTGAGTATCTGCACTGCTCAATTGCTCAGGATGGTTGTTCGCACTGATCCTTTCTATCGCATCTACAAAGATAAAGCTCAACAGTCGAAGTAGCTCAATTGCCATAACCTCTATTGATAAAGTGCAACATAAAAGTCCACAATAAAACGAGTAATGATTCCCTGTATTCAGTTAGAATTTCTAACATTATAGTAAACGTTAAATATCTTGAACTTACTGAAAAATCCATCTAGCAGGCCGAGCATTTCTCGGACATCTTCTACAGATCTCCCTTCATCGAGCCACATGGTCATCAAACCCGCGCAAAGTCTTTCGGCAATGGCTCTTTGATTTGTAGTCGCATCCTTTCCCAGCCATTTGGTAATGAGACTTACTATGTCCTTTTCGTTTGCACGTTTGGTAGTCAAGAGTTCCTCAACTCCAAACGTAATCTTGCCGCCATTTTGATCGACAATAAGCTCGTGAAGATATAAAAAGCCAATTCATTTTCCGAAGAATCGTGGCTCATATAATCTCTTAAACTTTTGTGATGTAACAGCAAAAATGGATCATCTTTGATGTCCCCCTCCTTGAGCTGGAGAATAAAATGCTCAAAGTTGTCTTCCGGGATGTCAAATGATTCCTTGATGATCGACTCAAACTTGCTTTCCTTCTCGAGTATTTTGAGCCGAGAATCTATAAATTCTTTATTGAAAACAAATGTCGGTGTTGAAGCAGGTGGCACTGATTTGACTGCTTCAGCTGCCCTGGTTGAAATCAACGCCACCTCTTGTTCCGGGTAATGTGCCACTTTCGTACCAGGTGATGTTGATCGGGCTGATTGAGCTTCCATGTTCGAAATGGACGCGATCTCGTGTTCTGGGGAATGTGTCAACTCCGAACTGGCTGACTTAAAGCTCAAGCTTGGACTTGACGTTCCACTTCGTGTCGCGAGAGCTGTTGAACTTGGCTCTATCATTGACATTGGTAGAGCTGTCGCATCGATTGAATCCCGTTTCCTGAACGCTGTATCAGCGATAAGGCTTAACTTCGCCTGAAGCCGCTCGAAAAGGTTATCAAACCACCCTCTCTCTTCGTTCTTGGCGTCGTTTTTCATTGCTTTCAAACCTCTCTCCGACCCTCTCGTTATACGCTTAGTCGAGATGTTCGTAAGACCAGAATCATGATGAGCGTTCGGACTCATTGTGTTCGACTTGAATGTCTTCGAGGAGCTAAGAGCAGCGAATGCAAACAGCACAAATAGTATTGTGCACAGACGTATCATTGCTTTGCTGTTTCAGTTCAATGAAAATTGAGAATTGCCTTAAAATGCCTTGTGTTGTTCTGGTAAAAGGAGAGAGATCGTTCAGGTGACAAACCATGCACTCCAAAAGCTCAATAACCAATGAAATAAGGAGCTTCTCGAAGCATTTACATGTACTGGTTCGTATAAATTTCATTTTTCAATGGGATATTCTTGAAAACTGTAGCTGGATGTAAATTCATGAATCCCCGCTTGCGAATCTATTAGGATGTTGTCGCATAACCCTTGAATCCATATGAAAGTTAAAGACTTTGATCTTGTCATTGAGGGGGTTTTGCTTGTTATCAATAGTGAGCGAGAGGAAAGAAAGTCCCTCTCTAAACTTATATGTTAATATATCCCGATCATTTTTAGAGAACTGATATATCTTTTGAGACACAGTTTGGACTTTAGTACCGCGTTTCGCAGTTGCCTAGGTCAAAGGTGTTGGCTTATAAATAATTCAAAAAAGACTGTAAGGACGCATATGTTGGGTATATGTGGCTATTTATGTCTAGATTCCTGACATCTATTCCTGTATGGAATTCTGGTGTAATTGTTTTGAACTTGGCCTTGAAAGTAGAATATATGCTAATGCGGTAAGCTGGCATCCTGTTTATACACTGAGAACCTACATGACAAAATCTGGTCTGAGACATATCTGAAGATTTACAAGGTTGCGAAATATATAAGTAAAAGCTGGAAAGCAAAACTTATATTGACGCACGTTGTGCTTTAATCTTAGTGTTGTTAAAATTATGCATAAGAAAAGCGACAGCTGTCTTTGAAACGCTTAATATGCCGCGCCTCTTGAATCATGTAGATTGCTAGCTAATGTGTAACATTTCGGTGTTCGATAAGATCCTCGTCGTTTAAGATGCAGCTGCTCAAAATTGAAAACAAAATTTGAGTACATTTCGTTGCAGAGCTGAACTTCTTGTGAACCTTAAATTAAATTTATCATCCTTATCTTTTATGATGGGATCCACTTGATTTTCCCTAGATGAACGCCAGGCTTGCTTAATTAGCCGGTTTTACAGATATGGTACCACGATCCCACTCTTACATGTCAGTTGCTCGAATGCAGACGGAGCAACAGCCATCCCCTGTAGCTGAATATCCTCTGCTTCGATAAAGTGAGCCGCTAAGAGTGCCACAAACCAGGCATTGCGACCGCGAATCTCAGAGAGCGAATCAGAGATCTGGCTCACCTCAGCTGAACACAAGAGTGAAAAGGGTTTTGAGATTAGTACGGTACACCAACGAGGCATGTGCCAAAAGTCTACATTTGATGAGAATTTGAGTTATCTATATAAATATGATTTATGACAAGGCGCATAACATCTCCTATCGATTCAATTTGCAAGTGCAGTTTCTACAAACCCTGACAAGACTATAAGAACTTTGTCCGTGTGCTTCAACATACGGTATCCTTGCATGAAAAAGATGCTTTTATAAGTGATCAAGCGTTTCTAATAAGTGGGAAGGGTCGAAAGAGAGAGCATTGAGGATGTAGATGCACAAATAATTTTGCGATAAGCAGAAGTTTGCTCTATGGAAGTCGAGACAATCGTAGCTGTATAGAATTTGTGGTAAAAAAATACTCATATAATTTAAGTCCAAGCGATCTAGCTATCATTTCTCGGGTACCCATTGTAGCTTCAACAAACCGCAAGATTCACGTAAGATAAATTTTAAATCACACAGACGACTGCTTAAGAAAAATATAGTGTATGATAGAGCTATACTGCAACAAGGTTGCCGTTACATAGAGAAGCTTTGACTCTAAGAGTGCACATTTACAGAGGTAGGGTTAGTTCGCTTCTACCAGACGCGACTCGAAAGCCCCTACCGAAACTTGTTATCCAGTCAGCTCTTTTATTTTCAAATGTGCATCTACTTGGAACTGATGCTAACTCGATGAAAGCTAAGTATCATTCATGATGAAACTGCCTTAAATGGCTAGCGGGACATCTTTAAAAGGACCCGTCCCCTTTAAAAATCTCATTAAATTCATAGATATCAATGTATGAGTACATACGAAATTTATATATCATACTGCGCCTGAGGCTCTTTCCATTCTTTTTACCTTACCGCGCCTGTTGTTCAGACCATACGTGCACCGACAGCTCGATTCCGTGCCGGCAACAAAAGGTCAAGCAAACCTTTACTTAAACGCGGTCTCCGCGACTGACGCGCTCAAAGAATTATTGCAATGTGCTCACCAGAAAAATGATCGTCGAGTGCTGACCAAACACATTCGCTTTCAACCGGTGATAAACAGCCAAGCCGTTCTTCAGGGAGGAGGCGCACATTGCGCTCAGCCTTTCCGCTGTACAAGTGTCTGACCCTGTGTCCCTTTCCCTAGGCGGGATGTGTTATGACATTCCGCTGTGTAGCTCATGACGATTTCCAAATTATCGCCAACGAGCCAGATCTGCTTCATAAATAACACCCTGCTCTACTGTGAGCACAAGAGTAGCTCCAACTTTTCCAAATGCATCATGCCGTGATTTTCGACTTAAACCAGCCGCTGATGCTTGCCGCGCTAGTAACGCCAGTTTTTTTAACTCATCACGCCACAACTAAGATTGAAATCACCCAATGATGCTTGCCACGCTTGTATATGTCTCCCACCCGCCTATGCGTATGGGCCTTCCGCTCTAACTCAGAGCGAAACGAGTGCAAAACTCGCTCTGCGAGCGCTTTTGTCTACCCGAAGATCTTCAATAGCCACCTGCACTTATTGTAGCAGCGGCTGGGGGACTTGTACCCTCCATTGGAAATAAATACTGGTAGTAGAAGCTGACCAAAGTGATACTGAGTATCAGACCCACTTCGCATACAAGATGAGAAGCGAACGCTGCCGCATGTTTGAGAACTTCACAAGCTAGCAGCAGCTTGGCGGATCGTCGCCTTGAGTGTCGATTCGTGCTCAACTTTGCGAAGTACAAAGTACCATGCAAACAAAATGCTGACTGCTCATCACCTCAAGTTCCTACCGCTTACAGTCCTACTCGTCCACATGCCATAGCGGTAACAACTACCAGCCAGGGGGCGTTCTCACCGCGAGATCGGTCACCTACCACTGTAGGAAAGGCGCATTAGATCGTAAGAGGCTACGGCATCAGAAATTGCAAAGTATAGCCTTAAACTCCCACAATAAGGAATAGGTTTCACTTCACCATGTACTAGTAACAGTTCTGATATGCTTGGTGGTCCAGAAAATGCTCATGTGGAAGTGGTCACTCGTGTCGTTCAAGCCGTGCCAGTAAGTTTTGGCATTTACGCAAATTTTCTCTCATTGTGACGACACAACGATTCCCTTCAAAAGTCACTCCGTGCGTTCGAATCTGAAATGAGCCGTATCTCGGATTCGCTCTCCGAGGTTCGCCATCGCACTGCCTTGCATGAGGCGACCCTGACGGCTCAGAACCGTTTCGCTTCTTGAAATAAAGGAGAGCCAGCTACAAGGGAAGATGGCTCCGTCTAAAAAGAGCTCTTCGCAATCGACTGGAGTGTAAGATGAGATCGTGTTATGGCTTCGGTAAACCCAATTTAAGCATAGGATGCGCTCTCATTCTCTTTGAATGCTTAGAGGTAAGCTTGGTCCCTTCTTCCCTTCGACCGTGAGCGGTTCGATATACCGCGGTCAAAACTTAACGTAATGGACCGCAGGCGCTGTATATACGAGAACGTTTATCACGTTCGTTATAACTATTTGATCCACAACATGTTTGTGTTACACCTGTCTTTGGCTTCGAAGTATTGCTTTTGTTTTATCGCGACTTTTTAGCTTAGCGTAGCGCACCCTGCACACGACACTCAACCCCTTGGAAATTATTCACTGATTTGCAACAATTCGTAACCAAGGTTGGAAAAATTTCAGCAGATCAAACGGCAGCCCTTCGTACACTGAGACGCCAATTCAAGGCGGTGACAGTAGCCTCAAAGTGTAGTAAAACCTGTAAAGTCATGAACAGCTCTATTCAGTTCAAACACATTGAATAGAAGTGATTTGCTACAGCACCGCAATTTTTCCGCGGAAGCGCTCCGGAGGATATCCGTGGGGCGTAACAGACAGTATCTAGGACTGCTTCGGTCACTATGTTCACAATGGAAAAACTTCCCTTGTGTCACTTACCCGTATTGCGTCTGTGCTCCGCACGGTAAATTGATCACACAATTGTCACCAGACTTAGCAGTAGCGTCACATCGCGGAAAGAACGAGCCTTCCTTCATATCGTCAGATTTTGTTCCTTAATCTCGCCAACTGTTTTCTCCCTTTAACTGCACTGGTTTTGTCACGAAAAATCGCAGAACTAAGGCCCTTCGACTCTCGATCGACGAAACGATTGCTCACAGATACTATTTACCGTGCGGCCAGATGCATGAAGCACGGCACAATGTTTCCTATCTCTATTTCAGAAGGAATACATTGCAGTAACTGCGAATAACAATTTCTCTTTTTTCTTATCCTATGATTGCGGCTTACTGTCGCTTCTGCCTTCTAAGCTCTGCTCAAGGTAAGTAGCAATACCGCTTCAACCTATTCGAATGATTCCATTTTCTTCTCGAAGCGATAACAGATTTGTGCCTGCACCAAACGCTCTTCTGTTGCCTTTACAACTCGCCAAACGCTTAGAAGAGAAGAATACTTCTGTCACTACGTCGATCCATGGCTTGTGGCGAACCGGCCACACCTGATTAAAAAAGAGATTGTGCAGCGGGGCTGCCGTAGCGTTGCGCTTAAAGAAGGCGTAATTTAGGTCACCGACCTTTCGATCTATACTTAGATCAAGTACGAGTTAGCAGATCGCAACCCGCTTACTCCAAGAGAAATGATTGCCTTAATCCAAAGCTAATTACTCTTCCGTTTAGAATCCAAATTTGATTTTTATTTCTTTTTATTTGTGGCAAAGCCGCCTAATTTTATATGTATGGATTTTCCTAAATATATTCTACTTACATGCATAACTACTGGCTACCTAGCCACATACCGTATTCTTGTTTGGGTGCAGTCACACCATGCCCATTTCGTGTGACCCCCCTGTTACCAGGGTATGTGTAACCCCGTTACACTCTTCCCCATTAAGATTGTGAAAATTTACAGTTCCAATCGAATTTTGCCTCAACGAAGCCTGCGTGTCCGCTAGACACTGCAACTTGGTACGTTAAAATAAAACGACTTCCGTGCTCAATGAGCCCTGTGTCAACGACACTGAAGTCACCAAGTCTCGCTGGTTCTGACAGCGCACACGGGCAAAGCCCAACTTTGTGTCCCGCACGCGGTGTAATGTCGGACAGTGCGTTCGTGGCATCGAGGAATGTAAATTCTAGGCTCGATGAGCCCGAGCGCCGCGCTCTGCGCACGCTCTCATTGACAAGTGACCTCTTTGAGGATGTGGAGGTGGTCGGCTACGAGTCTGACACTCCTTTTTCCGGGTGGGATGACGAGGAAGGTGAGCCGCACCTTGCGGACCCCAAGTCCGTTTCTTGACCTCTCATCACTTGGAAGACGTGGTGTCATCACCAACGACCTCGACGAGGCACAGAAGCGGTAGCTGGAAGCTGCCCGTAAGGCGGCTCTGATGCGCGCCCATCCACGGTCAGTCGTTGACCCTCGTGTGGAATATGGCTTCCGCCCGGCGGAGCCCGCTGTGGAAGTGAAGGACGCGGTAACTCGATCGTAACACCTCCACGTCATCGGGCCCACGGCCATAACGAAAGATGAGCTTCCCGAACGGAACGCTCTTCGATCTCGTTTCTTGGTTCCACC
>NW_020187364.1:646053-654240 GCF_900000015.1 Plasmopara halstedii | reverse complement strand
TACGATCGGATACTTTTTCCCAGGTTGTGAAAAAGAGGAGGGCGAGATGCGCTGGAGGCGCCACGTGAGCCCTGCTTAGACCTTGCAGACACCATGTCCGTTTCCCAACCTCTCGACTTCTGGAGGAAGTGGTATCATTACCAATCGCTCAACAAGGCACAGAAGCAGCAATTGAAGACTGCTCACAGGGCGGCTATGCGCACGCATCCGCGTTTGGTCCTAGAGCCTCGCGTGGGATACGGCTGCCGCGCGGCGGGTCTGACTTCGGAAGCGAAGGACGCGACCACTCCATCGTTGGACGTCTACGTGGTCGGGCCCCCGGCCACTACACAAGATGAGCTTGACCAGCGATAAGATCTCTGGGCTCGCTTATTGTTACCTCAAAAGTTCTCAATGGATCGGTACCGCGCTCGACTTCGCGCCTAAAGAGGAGACGATCCTGTATCCGCATGCGGCGGATTCCTGTGGTGCTCGCCCCTGGCGAAACTGCTGCAGATGACGATGAGCTCTTTGAACGATGTGTGCAGCGTCACCAAGAACTCTTCTCTCTGTCGAATTTACATCAGAGCCACAAAGAAGTGTACGTGCGCGTAAATCGCCATTTTTGGTTTGAGTTTGCCAGACTCAAGGCGCAACGCCGACTTACTACGTATTGTCGCCCAGCGACAAATAGAACAACTCATCTCGCTCCCGCGAGCTCTGAAATTTTTCACATGGTTGAGTCTACGACCACGGCAGCTCAGGGCCATAGCTTGAGCTCAGCCAATGGTTCTTCGGCTTCTCGGGCTACTACCGAGAAGAGCGGTGCGTACGACGACACGAAGCGTCATATTCCTTCTGATCATAAGCGTCGACGACGTCTGTGTTGTTGTGCCAAAATGGCACCTCAAACTCCCACGAGTTCTCGGAATTTGGATATTCCGCCACTTTACAAGATATTGGGTCTGACTCTGTCGACGACGTCGACCCACAACGCGTTCCACGTGATTGTGGACGCCACCATTCTCATCGAGAATAGGCGGCGGCGGACGATGACGACTTGGTCGATCGGCGTTCTGTGACTCGAGATGCGCTCGAGCTCTGGAGGACAAAGTCCGGCGTCATCGGCACTCCGCTGAGCATCTTGCCGCGGTCGCATACCGCTGTGCGGGAGATTTCAAAAGCTTGGAGCATTTTGTGCACCAATCGCCTCACATTGAGGACAATCACGCTCAGTCGGAGCGGCTTCTAGCCATCAAGTAGACAACTACGCAACTTCTTGCGACGGTGGAGTGCCTGGCGCCGCTGGAAACAGAAATCGCTGCACTCCGTGCTCAACCAATTGCTGGTCTAGCTTCTGGGTGGTCGAGCGCCTGTGGGCGCCGCTTCGACAACAAGGCTTCCGCGTGCACTTGTGCCGGATTCCGATATGGCTTCAGCAAGCATACATAAGCCATCGGGTGGTTGCGCATCCGTTTTGAAAGGTTTGCGTATACACAACCACGACCTTAAAATGTCCGATCAATCGTGAACGGAGCCTCGTCTTTGGGACAGCTGGGACCGCATGTGTAGGAAGGTTTGTAGCATTTAATAAAACCAGATCTCTAACCTCAATGTTGTTAACATTTTCTTCTGCTTCTTCGGTGTATTCTTTCTGTATGTCTTGTCTTTCAGCCATTGCATCGCGAACGTGTCGTAAGACACTCAGTCTGGCAGACAGTTAGTCATCCCTTTTTGCGGACAGTAGGGGAGCTGACACCAGCTAGCCGCTCGGCTATTCCTCCCCACCAAGCCCTGACCCATGGGAAGGTGGCGTCATCGGGACGCAAGCATTTACAAGCCCTTTCACGTATAACGGCATGTAGCCGGTAGGCGCGTGTATTTATTGTTCAGAGCAAAACCTTTGCAAATATCAAACATGACGCGAACGCGAGGTGGGAATCTGCCACATCAGATCATGCTGCTAACAACTTTGCTCGCTTTGCAAATCAATTTTGAACGCACAACCAGGTCGATCTTTATTCGACAGTGGAAAGTAGGCAGCGACAAACAAATCTGTCTCTGTAGCGGGTGAGTGAATACCGAGAGTGCACCAGGTCATAAGCGGTAACAGCGCCACACTACTTCTGTCAGTATGGTAAATAAAACTGCCATATTTTTTCGAGAAAACAATTTTATTCATCACGAGACGCTAGTAACAACCCTAGTGTACCCGTCAGCTGAACAAAGTCTATGCTTATGTACCCTTGCTGTTCAAAGCCTTGCCACCGCACTCGAGTGGAGAGTACCAAATATGCAGGGGATGATTGAGACCTTGCTCCGTGTTCAGCAAAGAATTGCACATTTAACCTGCTCGAAAGAGCATGCGGCCATCGTAAGTTTACGAGGAACCCAAATGTATTTTTATCCTCTTCCTTTTCCAAACAAATGTGATTGGTCCAACGTAGCGCAGTCTTATGTACTGTAAGAGTTGCATGTGTAGGTAGACCAAATGAGCCAATGAAAATTTCACTCATTACGCATTTAAGTGTGTTTCCACTACCATTTCCCATCGGCCTGTTCACGTCTTATATCTAAGCTCTCAGCTATGGTGTCCCTTACTCGGTGCATGATGCTTAACCTCACAGAGATAGAATATCTAATTTGGTTACAAAGTATAGCCAGACGAAAAATAGCGAATCGACAGCACATTTCATTGCCAAGGCTAGAGCCAGTTTGTTTGCCGTGGGGTCAATGAAATTAGGAGATTAACGAAAATTTTGTAGTATATGATGTAAAAATTGTCGATGCATACACTTCAACATTCAGCGCGAATCCGATGTGTGGGGGTATCTCGATCCAGCGTCGTGTACAAGGATTTACTACATAATCGTCTGATCGTCTGTCTGTCGATGATTACCAGTGGCAATGACTGATTTGGTGCTTGTCGCCTTGAACGAAGCTTGCCAACACGCTGCTGTAAAGCGCAAATTTAGATTCGACATCAACCCATATTGACAAAACACTTTGTCGATTGATAGCTTGGTAGTATTCTGGTGTGCTGCTGCTGGTAAGCAGCAAGATTGGCAATTTTGCATAGACGTTTCGCTAAGACGCAATGACGGTGTTATGAATGTTTGTATAGAAGACAAAAATTCCATCTATATCATGGACTACCAACACTTTGCTAGAGCTGACAAGCTGGCCAAACGCATTGACATGTCCGGCGAAAATTTAATTCTTACGTACATTCCAACCAGGGTACATATATGCTTGTCCACTTATGCATGTTGAACCACTAGTAAATAGCACTTGCTAAGCATGATGCATTTTCATTCTTATGTGGCCACCAAGGTTTGTCATTTGCCCACAATCTTTCGTTTTACTTATAATAAAGCTGACGTCAACTCTAGCAGTACATATTACACTGCTGGCAACTAAATGCTGCTTCCTGATTTTAACGTCATGTATGTCAACAATTGTGTTTTGTGGCGTCTAATATACGAGCCATCCTGTTAAGCTTGTTCTGACGTGAAGTCTTCTGTACTTGTTGTAGGCACCACCGCATATTGAGTGTCAAGTAGGTAAGTGCTTTCAGATAGCAATTCTTAAAACAAGCAAGAGTGGTGCAAACATGCAAAGGCGAACGCGACATCTAAACGCCCATACATTTTGTTCCTCGAAGCATTAAGCAACTAAACACATGTTGCTTTCAGCCCTTATGATGCACGAACCCCATCTATTCGCGACTTTACCACTGTATTATGTGATAGTTTATGGTCGGGGTGACGCGAGACCGCGTCTGCCACCATGTTAAACCTTGTCTCGAAGGTATACTTGGCAAAGAAAGACAATCACCTAGCTATTCTTTAGAGATGTGGAGATATTTTTAGCTTTGTGCGACAGCGCATGATCCAAATGGTTAATTGCGCTGCACGTGTATTCGGGACTAGATATAGACATGAGCTTCTGGTCGTGAACGTGGAAGAGCTCTTATTGCCGCCTAAAGCTGACAGTACTCAAGTGTAATCACGCTCTTATACTCATCGGCATATGCTTAGAGTCGAGTACGTCTTGCAGCAAAGACTTGAGCGTCGTAGACAACATGAGTTGACTGATCTGAATTTGGGAGACCCAGATTCGAGACACACAAAACGCATTAATTTGCAGCGTTAAAATTCTGTTTTCCCGCCAAACCTTAACACCATGTGACATTTCTCAAGAAGATCTGTAAGCGTTTGTGCCATATCGGCTACTGTGCTAGGTCGGCTGGTTTCTTATTTGTCCAAGCAAGGCCACTTTCTCGAGATGTTCTTGGACACACATATATATGGCTTCAATTTATATAAGTGCATACCCTCAGCCACCGGTCACAGGGTTTACTTTGGTTTCGACAGTCGACAACCCGTGCTCTGCATGACTGTGGACAAGTGTTTTGTTGAAAAAAACTGTTCTAAAGTCACGATGTAGACTATAGAGCTGCGCCACCATTCGATTTAGCGTCACTGGCGTGCATAATTATGCAAGAGCATTCTGCACGGAGTACTCGCCGTAATAAGAAGAATAATGATGCTCGCATGATCAGTTGATATTTTCCATCAACAAGGTCAAGGCCGCTGAGCAAAGTGCAGCTGACCACATTTTTTCTGCCGCACATGTTCTCTATGATTCGGCGATTGCACCGTTCAACCGATTGCATGTTGCTTATTATATGCATGTGCGATTTGCCATTTGCTGTTCGACTTTCTGACTCGGAATTTGTTGCCGAGCGAGAAGGGTGGTCGATCTCACTAAACTTGCATTTTCCTAGGTTAAGATCAATGCGTCAATGATACCACAATTCGTGCCTAGTTTAAGCCATTATCGTGTGGTGTAATCTTTCGTTGCGGGAGGTGATTCAGCTTCATAAAACCCTCCGCATCGGATGGTAACACTTGCAGTGAATTTCTTATCACTACGCCGTACTATTTTTTGACAAAAGACAAAAGATTCAAAAGTTGATACTGCACTTAGTACTTAGCGAGTGTCGCAATGCCGGTCTTACACGATGAACTCAAAACTTCTTTCGAAATTCACCGTACCATTTCGTGCCTTTGGCATGTTGTAATACCTTGTACACATCCCCGAGGAAATAGACTTTAGCTCAAGGAAAACTTTTGCCGAAGGTGGCTAAGATGTACTTATATCCCGAGGGCTGCCCTGATCATTTTGTTCAGGACTGAATAATCGTTCTTGCAGCTTTCCCGTTGACTTACCTGCTTTGTTATGTGGGTGCATCACATGGTTGATCAATTTCAGGAGTATTTTTCTATCGTTATACGCATCAGTCATCCCTCTCAGTTTGAGGACGTGGTCAACCGCAACACACGATCGCTTTAATTTCTCCTTAAAGCAAGCAAAAGAATTACCAGCATACACATAAAATAAACCGTACCACCGAATAAAACTCTTGAGAGGAGAACTTACCATCAACTATTCCTCTCTCATGAAATATACACTCTGGAGGCCACGACTTACGATTGCTAATTACTGTCTCATTCTGAATCACGGCTCACTGCTGCTTCTGCCTTCCAAGCTCTGCTCAAGGCATATAGAAAAAGCTTTGCTAGATGAATCAGACAACCAAATTTTCTACATGAGAGCTATCGTAGACTTAAATTCGCGCCAAAATTGATTCTGCTTTTGGCACTGGTGAATTCAAGACTCATTAAAGCTCCAGGAGATAAATGTGTGGCACTGAAAAAGTTTGAGCTCTTAGTCGAGCAAGAGCTCATGGTATCAAAGCCACACCATTACTTAGATCGTATCGTGAATCCAGTTCCAGGACGAAGCAGCACTTCATACTGCCAAACTTACTAATCTTTAGAAGATGGATGAAAATAGCCCCCGATAATTGAACTGGTTTCCCCCTACAGACATAGTACCGTATTCGGTATACGCTTGCTGCCTATAATTTTTGACATCCGCTCCTGAATTTCTTAGCACGTTCTACGGCTTCGGAATACTTGTAATTCTGATACAGACAACCAAAAAGCTAAATTTGCGAGTTTCAACTTTCTCCAAGACAGTCACCCTCTGGACGGCTGAATCCCGTTAAGCGCGCATCCGCGAGGTTCAATATATGTCATTTTAATAAATTCTGCTCTCTGTCGCCTGACATACTTGAGGGGGTTGTCGTACCACTTTGCGCGGGAGCTTGACTAGTTGCACATTTCAGCTAATACTCGCGACATATGTCCTAAAAACCTTCCCATGTTGGGAGTGCGCCTATCACTGAGGTATTGAAATTTAGTGCCCACGCATGCAAGCGTCCCTCCTACATTGAATACAGCAAGAACGACGCGCTGCTGCTTCGTTTGAAGCAGGCCATAATAGATTTCTTTCGTCGTACTTTCAAAGGACAGGACGCTAAACGCCAGGGAGCCATCTGTTCATTAACCGGAGAGCGTTCCTCAAGATGTCTTCTTACCAGCAAAAGCCTTCGGGTGAGCGATAACATGATCAAACCCTCGGACCGAGTTTTTCCTTTCTGACCTCATTTAGGCCATCAACAAACGCAGTTTTATTACGCTTGGCTAGTTGTCTCAGGGACAGATGCTTGAAAAATTCGATTTTCATCACACAGAAGATTTAGTTGCTTCACGACCCAGTCTTATACATGAGTACGTATTACCAAGTGCAGCGGAGTTGCCGTGCGCTTTGTACGGCTGAAACTCGGACTCTTGTCCGAGTTGATAAACGCACAGCGGTTGAGTTCGTGCACTTTGCACAGGAGAGCTTTCAACAAAAGGTTGCTCTGCAACACCACGGGTGACAAATATTTAGCTATTTAATTCTGTACGGTTTATTATATCTGATAATTAAAGTATCTGTATCTTTACTGATATACGTGCAGCTCTACAGCCTTTTTAGGTACTATCAACTACTTTTTGTCGTTTAGAATACTTTGAAGTGAAAATGCGTTTTTATTCAGGTTAAATTCTCTCTTCAAATCATCTTCGCTCTGATGTTAAGGCTAGAATTTATCAAGAAAATGTCAGTACATAATATAAAAATTTTCAATATCTGCCGATGCATATCGCAGCTTCCCCACACACTCCCACTGCAAGTGTGTTCGGAACGAATAATTCCTCCTATTGATCCAAGGACGGCCACCGCCTGTGGTAATCACAATAACCATCGATAAATTCATTGAATTTGTCGGCGTTGGGATGTCTTCTAATGATACCAAGTGTATCCTGTTCAGGTAAACGCACTTACTGAAGAAGGCTTAGGTCGCCTGGCACGCCTCACCACGTGTTGCTCGCTTTTAGCGCATTATTGGCTTATGAGAGAAGTTTCCAGGTTAGTGACATTGTTATTATAGTCAATAGGCTATTAACCTCCTTGACCTGATAAGTACCCCCAGTTTTGATACAATAGGTATGAAAACGGATGTACAACTGTAAAGAATGTACTGTTCATATTATACACACAAAGTATGAAGTCCGCACAACATGTGTATGGACCTTCCCCATTACACCGCACGAGCTCGTCTTCTTGGTGGCTCTCCATGTATACGCTGATTGGTCGCAAGAGCTCGTCTTATTGACGGCTCCTCGAGGGGTGCACTTGCCTGACTAATGCTCGACGTCGCTCGAGAGGTGCGCTTACAAATTAGTGAGGGGGGTTCCCGTTGTTGGTTCTCGAAAGCTCACGCCAAAATGTGTATATTGACAACATCTCGGGGTACTGACCCCAACATATTCGTGAAAAGTGAATTACTCGCGTTTGTTGTGAGAGGCAAGTCGCACAAGTGTTGTAACGGGGTTACATGTACCCTGGTACGAAAGGTTTGGTCACCCAAGATCGTGTTACCGCTCAAAGATGTGGATTATACAAGACGGTGTAATCACACAATGATGTGGCTACACCGAACGAGAAGTCACTATATAGCGGGACTGCCAGTATTTATTAGGTCTTACTGTTCAATCAGGAAACCCAAGGTTCTAGATATAGGTGGCTCTGCCGCATATAAAACAAATAAATACAGTTTCGATTTTGAACAGAAGAGCTCATTTGCCTTGAGTTAAGGTTTTGGGTAAGCGGATTGCAATCCGCCACACTCGTACTGGTTCTAGTATAGAGCGAAGGTCGGTGACCTTAAGTTAGCTTCCTCTAATAAAAGAGCTATGACAGCTCCGCTGCGCATAAGGCACCACTCAACCGCGAAATTGTGAAATAAGGAAC
>NW_020187364.1:625570-646043 GCF_900000015.1 Plasmopara halstedii | reverse complement strand
TCACGCAGACCGGATTATGAGCTTGCTCATGTCACGACGGTGACGTCGTCAGTGACGAGTTTGATCCGCGCCGCATACGCGGGTGATGGTATGTGTGTAGCGCTGCTACAGGCTCTCGGAAGCAAGGAGTTTGGAAACTCGGATAAGTAAGTTTTGGTGCGATTGCGAGCATGGTTACACCGATGTCCGTTGAACAATGGTTTGCTGTATTATAGCACCGACTCGACAGACACGCCACAAATTGGGAGTTCATCACAATGAGGACTAAGTAGGGTGTCGTGGGCCTCATAGATGAAATACCGTATCTTCTATGAGGCCCACGGCATCCCACTTTGTGGTCATCTCGGTCATGAGAAGACGTACAGCTCTGTGAGTTGCCACTACTGTTAGACTAAGCTGTACAAATGGACGAGCGCATATGTGCGCACGTGTGGGATGTGTCAGAGGTTGAAATCCTCTCCGAATGCGGCGGCACCCTTGGCCACTATACCAGTACACTCTGGGTGTTGGTAGTTCATGAGTTTGGACTTTGTGTTGGCCTGCCGAAGGACTCGGCAGGCAACACGGTGTGGTGGTCTATTCGGGCCGTTTGAGCAAGATGGCTCATCTTGCGGTAGTGCCGGACACCATCGAGGGTGTTGGTACAGCGACGCTGTTTGTCAATCGTGTCTTTCAACAAGATGGACTCACGGAGTCAATTGTCTCTGACAGAGACCCGCGCTTCACTGAGAAGATTTAATCTACATTCTTCAGGGTGCTGGGCACCAAGTTGACTATGTCAACAGCGGACCATCCGCAAACCCGATAATCAGACTGAGCGCCTGAATCGCATCATTGAAGACGTTCTTCGCAGCGTCTGCACTGGGACCCGAAGCGCTGGTGCGCTATGTTGCCAATCGTAGAGTTTGCTTTGAACAATGCAGTGCATTCATCTACCGGCTACACGCCATTTTACGTGAACGGGCTTGTTAAATCTAGCGTCCCGCTGTCGCCGCTATCCCATGGCTCGGGGCTTGATGGGGAGGAATAGCCACACGGCTAGCTGATGTCATCTCCCTCACTGTCATAATGAAGTTGATGACTTCCTGTCTACTAGACTGATTACCTACGACACGTTCGCGGTGCGATTGCTTAAAGACAAGACACGCAGAAAGAATACGCAGACGGAAGAAGCAGAAGAAATGTGGAAAACTTTGAGTCGGAGATCTGTTTCTATTTCATGCTAAAAAACTTGCTACACATTCAGCCTCTTCTGCCTTTGAGTCAAAGCTCTGTCCACGAGCTATTGGACCTTTTTAAGGTTGTGGCCAAGCGAGGCCTTGCGCAAACGCTAAGCCTTCGGAACAGGATGCGCACCCACCCAGTGTTTTATGCGGGCTTGCTTAAGCCGTACCGGGATCCGACGCAAGTGAACGCAGGAGCGTTGGCGCCGGGGTAGCGCCCAAAGGCGCTCAGCCACCAGAAGCTGAACCAGCAGCTGGTTCAGAGCACGGAATGCAACAAATTTCGCTTCCAGCGGCACACGGCGCTCCACCGCCTCACGAAGTGACGTATTTGTCTGCTCGACGGCTAGGAGCCGCACCGATCGAGCACGATGATTTTCATCGTGAGGCAGTCGTTCCACAAAGTTGTTTAGGCTCTCGAGGCCTTCCCAACAGCGGTATGTGAGCTCGGTAAGATGGTCGGCGGACGATGACGACAGATTTTGTCACCCAAAACTCGAAGATCATCGCGAGTCACCGGGCGGCGATCGACGAAGTCGTCATCGTCCGCCCCAACTCGATGGGAATGATGGCGTCCACTTTCAGGAGCTCCTACGAGCTCTCGGAGTTTGGTACCTCCGCCACCTCACAAGATATCGGGTTGTGGGCCGACGACGTCGACCCACAAGATGGAATGTCTTGTTTAGTCGGTGATACAAGTGTTACCCGCGTATATTATTCAGCTCGACGAAATGATAATCAAGGTGGATCGCCTTGAAGGCCGACGTCGTCGACAGGGTCGAACCCGATATCTTGTGAAGTGGCGGGATGCCCAAACTCTGAAAACTTGTTGGAGTTTGAGGTGCCACTTCAGCAAGACTCTTCAGACGTCGCGGACGCTTATTATCAGAAGGATCATGACGCTCCGCGTCATTTTGTGCATCGCGCTTCTCGGCAGTAGCCAGGGAAGCCGAAGGGCCATGAGCTGAGCTCAAGCCATGGCCCTGAGCTGATCTGGTCGTAGACTTACTCGTTTGAGAAACCCCAAAGCTCACGGGAGCGTGATAGATGATTCCATGTGTTGCAGGACGACAATACGCAGGAAGCTGGCGTTGCGCCTTGAGTTTGGCAAACTCAAATCGAAGGTGGCGTTCTACGCGCATGTCCACTTCCTTGTGGCTTCGCTGTAAGGGTGACAGGGAGAAAGCTTCCTGTGCCGCTGCACCCATCACTCAAAGAGTTTATCATTAACTGCAGCGGCTCGCCAGGAGAGAGCGCCACAGAAATAGTGCGCATCCCGGGTACAGGAGCGTCTCCTCTTTGAGCTCGAAGTCGAGCGCGGTACCTATCCATGGGGATATTTTGAGGTACAAAGATGCGAGCTCGGAGAGCTTTTCGCTGGTCAAGCTCAGCTCCTGTAGTGGTCAGGGGCCCGACTACGTAGACGCATCACGGTCGAGTGATCGCGTCTTTCGCTTCAGTAGCGGGATCTGCAGAGCGGAAGCAATATTCCACACGAAGATCTAAGACCAAAGGTGGATACGAGCGCATGAGAGCTGCCCTGTGGGCAGCCTCCAAGTGCTGCTCCTCTGCATCGTCGATGCGATTGGTAGCAATAACACTTCCCCCGGAAGTCGAGAAGTCGGGGAACAGGCACGGTGTCCGCAAGGTTAGAGCTGGGCTCACGTCGCACCGTTAGCGCACCTTTTCCTCCTCGTCTTCCCATGCTGGAAAAGGAGTATCCGACTCATAGTCGACCTCCTGTGATTTCTCGACGAGAAAATCCGCCGCCCGTGGCGGGCGCGGTGTGTGGCGCCCGGTTGATGAGGGCTTGGGTGTGCTTAAATCGCAGACATACTGTCCAGAAATGCACCCCGTGCAGAAAACAAAGACGGGCTCTGCTTGCGGGTGCCCTCGGAGCCAGCTAGGCTGGGTGTTTTTCGTGTTATAGATATGGGCTCACTGAGTGGAGAATGTTCAAGGATGCTTTTTAAGAACGTAATGGTATCTCAGCCACGCGAGCATCGTATGAGGCGACAGTTAAATGTGAATTGTGGGTATTCATGATTTTGACGGGGGAGGGTGTAACGGGACTACACGGACCCTTGTATCAAAGAATGAGTGACACAAGATTGTGTGGCCGTACATATGTGTGGATTACATAAGTTGGTGTACTCACACAATGGTGTGGCTACACATTAACAAGAAGCCACTACGTGACAGGACTGCCTGTAATTACGCATATTAATTAGGTTTTATTACTACATTAATTAGGAAAGCCCAAGGTTTGAGATTTAGGCGGAGCTACCGCAAATAAAACAATTAAATACAGTCTCAATCTTGAATTCACTTGCCTTGGCTAAGGTTTTGGGGTACTCTTGGAGTTATTGCGATCCGCTACACTCGTACTGGCTCTTGTATAGAACGTTAGATTGGTGACGTTCGGTTAGCTTCCTCTAAGCAAAGAGCTACGGCAGCCCTGCTGCACTTCAAACCAATTCAACTGCATGAAACACTCCCGTCTTACGGAAAGCACACTTGGCGGGTCTCTCATTACCGCATCGTGCTATATCGCAAACAAAGGATAGAGTGGATCCGTGGCATTTGTGAAGGCAGCTGTCCGGTTAAATTAGGAAACATATATTGCGTTTGGAAGTAGGAAAGCAGGCAAAAAGGCTCTCGGTTCCTATTATGGATGGAGTATACAAACCTATCCTCTGAAAGGTGCATGTCAACCGCATTGCAGTCAGCCACACGACTTGCGGTGCGTATAATGTTACATAGTTCAAACATGGTTTCAATCACATTTATTTCAAATATACGCCACTTTTGATTTTCAGTTACTTAAAAGGCTCGTGGGTGAAGCGTACGAGCCCATACTTGACGCGTTGTTAACGTGGAGTCTCTGAGTTAATTCTGTTGCGCACGGTGTTGCTGACTTAGCAGTACCATCAAATTGTGACAAAGATATAAGTAGCTTTCAAGTGCTTATTTGTGGCTTTGTGGCTGCAGATGAGATTAATGCCAAAACATTTTGAAGGAGTCCACTAATGATGAATATTATGCATGTATTCTGTCTTTGTTTGCCAATTTGAAGGTCGGTTCGAAGTTTCATGTATATTGTTATGGTCATCAATCAATCGGCTCGTATTTGTATATTGATGACGTTTGTCGTAGTCACACCGTTGGATATAGCTCATGCTTGAACATACAGCGTAGCGTACTCTCTCAAGATTTTTGAAACAAGGCTCTACTAATAAATATCCTTGTTCCGTAAAGCAACTTCTGAATATCATGTACGTAGAAAATTACTTCAACAAATTTACAGTCTTAAAGTTTTTAAAGATAATTTACAGTAAAACCTGTCTAAATTAAACATGTTGGGACTGGGGGACAGTGGTTAAAATAGAAAGGGTTTTAAATTAAACAGGTTTAATTTAGACAGGTTTTACTGTATGGTGCTCAACATGGGTCCATATCTCTTGTTCAATTTAGAGCGGGTTTTAAATTAAACAGGTTTAATTTAGACAGGTTCTAATGTAGTACAAAAGTAAATAAAATAACACACGATTTCAGTTCGAACCCGCTCTAACTAATCTGTAATCGAATTAATATGAGCTCGTTTTACTACTAAATTACACCTTCACCCTGTTTTGCATGATGACTGGTCCAGAATCCAAGACGAGGCTTATGGGTAAGCAATCGCACAATTTCGTTTAGACCAAGACGCATACATCACTTATAGTCGTGAATGCATAGTGTGGACATGTAGAAGCCGGTTTGAAAGTATGTATTGTAGTTTACACATAATTATTAACATGCAGTATTTCAACACACGAATATGTCCTCTCACTAACCGGTATTAGATTCAGATATTCCTCAGGTTCTATTGAACAGGATCTCTTTTTGAGTCCATCAACTCGTAGCTGGTATCAGTGTCAAGTATCTTGCCGTCTCCCTCTCTGCGCTCCTTCTTTGCTTGTGACTTTCTGCATTTTTGCTGCGCTGTTTGACCCCCATCCATTAGCCTCATCATCTGTGAGTATTCTGGACGACCACCGCAAAGAGCTGTATGACTGATTTGGTCTCTTCGAGCGACTCTGCTCCTCCCCTATCAAGACGAACTCAGCTCTTCATTCAAAATCCGCGGGTAGTGGTGGACAGCAGCGACGAGGCGCGTACTGACACGGCCACGCCGCCCTCCATGAATCCGGCTTGCTCACCAGTCACGGATGCTGAAGGCGCAACAGCAGTATCTACAAAAACAGCGACAAATACCTCGTCATTCAGCGGTAAACAAAAGAAGACGGATGAAGACAAATCAGCTTCCAAGCAGCGTAAATATGAACGCAAGACGAAGCGATTCGTTTGGCCTGACGATCTCCATCGACTCTTTGTAGCTGCTATCTTTGACGGTTCGTGCTGGTTTGGTTTGTGCATCAAAAACTGAATTGATAATGTGATATGTGAAATTGCTTTAGTTGGTCTCAAAAATGCTTCACCAAAGACTTTGCTGACGGTAATTTCGACTCATGCGCTCCTATAAATAAGGTAACTAACGTGTGCACTTGTTTATTGATGCAGCTTATGGAGCCTGTGGAACCCGACGCAGGACTCACAACAGAACACCTCAAGTCGCATTTGCAAAAGTTTCGACTTAATTACGAGCGCTCACGAATAGAGTTTCTCGAATATTATGACCGCAGTGCTAAGCGCAATCTCAAGCGTCGCCGAAGTCAAGGTCAGCAACGAATGAACGGGGCTAATAGTGAGACCGCTAGTATGTTTGTGTTTCCTATAAGCAACCCGAAGCGCCGAAAAAATCGTGTTCACGAAAGTGATAGTGGCGAAAGTGACTCGGACAATGAGTATTGCAGTCTTAACGACAACACAATGGACGATGGGATCAAGAAGCAGGCAACATCACGCGTCCAGCGTGAATCTTCTGCTGCTTCAACAACTGCTCACGCTCCTGATTTGATTTACTCGCAACTTATGCAAAGTGCTCAGCAACAGCCGATATTTGATGGAAACAGCCAAACCCGCCAGCACTCTCACGTTACAGATACTCTTATGATGCCTGTTGTTCCTGCACTGGTATCCACTGGTATGATGCCAATAAAAACTCAGCATTTGCCACCAGCATACGCCGCTCATGTTCAGCGCAAACAATTTACTGATCACGATCGTGAGTTGGCTGTAGCAGCAGCTGCTGTGGCAGCATATAGATATCCTTTAGGACAACTTCCTGTTGCCTCGGGAACTTCCGGAATGCCCGAGCTTTCAGACCCACAGTGGAGTCTCCTGACTTCCTTGATATCTCCTCAGCTTTCAGCTATGAATGCACCGGTAGATGATGATGGAATGTTTGCACATGGAGCCACCAGCGACACAATTCTTCGAAATGCGAGTGAATACGTGTTTCAGAACGAATCGTGTGATTTACGAATGCAAATGCATATCGCTATGCAAGCACAAATGAATCTTCACCGTCAGATGCTTACACGTAAAGTGGAGATGGCTCAGCATCTTGCAAGCCAGAATAGAATGGGAAGAGGCATTGATACCAGAACTGTTCTGAGCAACAACGACAAGGTGGGGAGATTCTGTGATCTATTGAGCGGTCCGCAACACCTTCAACAATTTCAACAACAGCCGACAAAACAGATGAGCCAACAGCGGCGACAACTACAGCAACAGCAGCAGCAACAGCAACAGCATCAGCAAAAGCGACAGGAACAGCATCAGCAGTGGGAACAGCAGCACCAGCAACGGGAACAGCAACAGGAACAGCAACATCAGCAGCTCAAGCAACATCAACAACGCCTACTGCGTGATCAACAGAACGAGCAATTTCAGATGCCCCTACATTCTGAGGAATTGTCGACCAACCTAAACTCTACCACACCAGAACCACCGACTGTAGCGGGTGTGTCGGAAGAAGCAGTCGTGACTGGCCCATCACCTGACGAAACTATGATTGTGTCAAAGCCAAAAACTGACAAAGGAACGTTAGCTACTGACAATAAGGCAAGTGGACTGGCAGCAGAGACGCGGAGTGAGAGCGGGGATGATGGATTGGATCTGTATCGATGGGATCGCATTGATTTAAATGTGGAGCTGGATGATGATGATCTGTTCGGTTTTTTAAAGTCGTAAATGGCTTATAACAGATCGATGTTGTATCAGCACATGACAGGAAGTGGAACATATGTAAAAATATATGTTTCAGTATTGATAATCCGTTTATTAGGGCAATGTCAATTGCGGGAAAGACTAGTGAACTCATTCGACCTTGTTACAATCTCATTCCCTTGCAGGTAAAAGTCGCCCTTTATATTATAAAAATGCTGTGATATCTCTTACTCAGTACTATCCTAGTGAGTGTCTGTCATGGGCTCTGCATCATTCGTTGGAGCCTCGGCAGGTGGTTTCTCGTCATCCAGCAATCCTCGTATGAATAGCACATTGTTGCAGCGCACAAGCGTCTCTCCCAAATTTCCTGTAAGCTCTCCGTTAATATACTCCTCTGTATTAGCCAGCTGCAAGTTCATATAAGAGTCCACGGAAAGCAGCACACCCTTGTACTCCATACCCCATTTAAGTCGTGCCACAACAGGCTTGCCTGTCAAATTGGTCAAGAATGGCTTGGGGTTTAAAATCAGGCCGGACTATGATCATACAGAATAAAGTCAGAACATGGTTCCCTTTAGCATGTAAGCAGTTATCGGGAATTAATTGCTACGCAGAGCGAGCACATCTAGCTATCCTGAACGCTACCATTTTGGCTTGATGGATAATTAATTACGCACAATCGAATCTTTCAGCCAGTTAAGTGCGCGATGTTATTACAGCCAATCATATTGGATAAGGAGTTTATATAATAATTAATCTATTGCTAATTTATTGCTGTGCATCAAGTTTTGTAACCTTCTGTTCAATACGCTTAAGAAAGTTGCTAAGCGCCTCTGAGTCGCGCACAAAGACGTTAAGCACTGGGATTCCAGGCACTACGTATTTCTCATTTGTAAGTAGCTGCTGTAGCGTACAAAAGGGTGACACTTCAATCCAGTATTGCGTTTTCGCTTCGTGCTTTTCCTCCAGCCGTATGCGCTTTACCTCCTCATCGTCTTCCTCCTTTTCACCGCTTAGACCTACATGCCACTCCTTCGATGTCGAGTACGGTAACACCATATCTGCTGCAGCATAAACGACCAGTTTGGATGCCACAAACTCCTTCTTCGTGTCCCACTGAGCGTATGGCCCATCCTCAGGAAACATGTTAGCGAGATGCTCAATCACTGCTTCTTGCTCGCCAAAACACTGCACGAAGTCCGATGTACCATGCTGATCATACAGAAAGAGGACAGGCCAGTACATGCTGCCGCATTTGGGGTCCAAATCAGCTTTTCCTTCGTACTGGCGTACGCGCTCATCATCCACTAGAGCACGGCCGACACGAATACCGCGAGCAGCACACAGCTTGCGGTATTTGTCCGTAGCGGCACGGCGATTCATGCGTTCTTTTTCAAATTTCATCTTCTCCATTCGAATCACTTTAACAAGTTGGAGTCCTTCCACCTGTAGCGCCAGCAGCAGCTTATTCTGGGGGTCCAGTTTTAGTCCTTCTTTACAATATAGTAATGTATCAGCCGGTTTGCGCAGCAACCGAGAGGCTTTGGCGCCGCGATAGTAAGCCTTTACATTGGACGGATCAAAATTGATGGCCTTAGCAGCATCAGAGCGACAACTAGCATAATTCTTTAACTCAAGCTGCACAGCCGCGCGGTTACACAAGATTTGCGACGTAAGTTCCTTCATGTTGTACGACAAATCGCGTTCCTCCTTCGGCAATGCCAACGCCTTATAAGCGTAAGCAAGCGCGTCATTGTAATACTTGATAGCAGTTTGAAAGTAGCCTCGATGAGCCTTTTTGGCGTCGGAAAACATACCATTACCCTGATTCTTCCAATGTAATGCTAAACTCTCGGCAGTCTCGCCGTCCTCGATAAGCGCTTGAATGGCCTCTGCCATTTCATCACCCTCGACCACATGATCCTCAAAGAGCGTCATGTCTGGCAGCGAATCCATATAGGCTTGACGCTTGGCTGGGTCCCACAGCTTGCTCTCATCAATCTCGAGATCGACGCCCACATCCATGGTATCACAATTACCTTCTTGGAAATGATTGGCGGCAAACGAATTTTGATAATTGGGCAATCATGATTATATACATAGTCTAAATGGATGACAAAAACAATATACGTCTGATGAATGACTTTAGCAACAAGCGTGCGCTGGACGATGCAGAAACGGAGACAAAGGGGCAGCCGAAAAGTAAAAATGCTGTCATGAGGTGTTCTGGCTGTGGCAATAGCGACGTTAAATACCGCTGTCCTCGTTGTGAGCGTATCACATGTTCATTGATGTGCTGCTTGGCGCACAAGAAGCAGGTGCGTAATGTTTAATGACCATTATTTGTCTGTCACAGCTCACATCGTCGTACTATGACTGCAACTTTACAAACTCGATAGCATGACTGCAATGGCAAACGCGATCGTACCAAGTTTGTAGACGTTAAGAAATTTACGGATGCGGATCTTTCTAGCGGTAAGACCGAGAATCGTAGCTGTTCGGAAAAGTGGTATCTCATTTTAAATCTTTGTTTATATCAATTGCAACAGACTTCTTTTTTCTAGAGGAAGTATCTCGCTCCACGAACAGTGCACAAAGGTCCCATCGCCACTTAAACGCTAATGCGCGGCGATACAATAGCAATAAGAAGCGGAAGGTGGTAATGGGTACTTCGATTAATCCTGACATTCCTTCGGATTGGTTAGCACGATTTCCAACTGCTGTGCAAGTCTTTGCTGAGCATGCAGTTAAGCGAGGGGTAGCCTTGACACTACTCCCTTCCGGTATGAGCAAGCGTGTACGAAACTCATCGTATATGAACACAAAAGCGAATACAATGTTTTGGCGTGTAGAGTGGGCATTTCCCAGTGCAGAAGTATCCATGAGTCTGTTTGAGGAAAGAGCAAATGAACAATACACTTTGTGTGCGCTGCTTCAGAAATATCTGAACCCTAGTATGGTAAGTCGTATGACAGCAACATGCATTTATCAAAAATTAAATGTTACCAATATGCTGGTTATGCGCATACAGGAGAACGTTGCTACTCGCGGAAAGCTGAAAAAATATGCCGTGACCAATTGGGAAAAGAACATTTTGCTTCTTTTGCGAAGAGAATTTACGCCAGCATCGCAGCCGCAGTTTTACAGACTAGATGGTAATCAGAGCCTTGAAAGCAACTTAAAACGAAAAGCTATTGTGGAGTTTCCCGTGATTATCGTTGCACTTGTGACGGATGCTGATAAATATCCTATGGCACACGATGTGATTGAGACAATTTCATCCACACCAGTCAGCGCAAATGAGCCTCAGGTCCATTCTGAAAATCAAGACATGGGCACGGTGACTTTGAGCGATAAGATCTTGTCAGAAGAGACCCAAACTGACGCAGGTTTGAGCACGACAATCAACCTGTTGTCCGTACCAGACGAACGACGAGATGACATCGTGCCATGTAAACAGCACAAAAGGGTGCTAGTAGAGGAAATGCAAGTCACTGCTCACTAATAGCAACGAAATACATAATGTACGCAGTCAATTTGAACGATCATGTAATTTTTATTGTTCCGACTTGACGACTTTTCAGTAATATTTTGCCAAAACGGACACTCAGCGATAACATGGCAACCTCTTGGTTCATGGATCCAGAGCTTAAGCCCACTTCCTACAGTGCATCCTACATCTGCAACAATCTATCCAAACATGGTGAAATGTTGGTGCGTCAGCTGTTTAATTCTTCTTTGTTTCATCTGCTCATCAGTTTTACTTTTATAGGTGTACGCAAGCTTAGACGACGTGGTCTATGTGGACACTACTCAGCACATATCTTACCAGACGCACAAGTTACCATGCTCAGAAAAATCCGCGGTGCACCAAGTTCGCTTCTGTACGATCAAGAAATTAGTCGTGATAGTCGTTGCATCTGACAATGGCATTCAGGTACTGACTCCTGCTGAGAAGAAGGGCACGGATGCCTGCTTTACATTTTTTAATAACATTAGATTTACAACTCCACGGGTGAGAAAATCCTTTCAGAGATGGCGGCAATGGATCTCGTGGGTGGTGACATCAATGGTAACAGCTACCTTGATACTGTTCTTCGATATTGTGTAATGTGTTATCATGCGGTGCCACTTAGGAGATTCTCTCTATTGTCAAGGCATATGCTCAGTCTACTCAAAGGAACCACGTCTTGTTGTAGGTAAGGTTAGCTAAATAGCTATCAAAGTGATGTTTTGAGACATCTTGCTGCGGAACAAAATCAAATACAGGCACTTCAGTAGGAAAGCTCGTTGTAATCGGTAAAGAGGAAGAATGCAAGGACGGAGATGAATTGAGCGTATTTCAGGTGTGCAAGACTCTAGCAGAGCACGAAGAAGCAATTTGCTGTGTGGAATCTTCGTTCGATGGCACATTGTTAGCGAGCAGTGATATGAGCGGATTAATTCTGATCCGTAACCCAGGATGTAGATATGAGATTACCCATCGAATCATGAATGCCGGGGACTTCGCGACCTCGATAACATTAATGGCGGAAAATTGGCTTTTAGCTGGGTTTTTGACTGGGTGTCTAAGATTGTACCACCCTGAAAGCTTTCACATACACGCTGAAGTAGCCGCTCATACGCGTGCGATCACAGCTTTGGATGCGCAAAACGAATTTGCGGTGTCAGTGAGTGAGGATACATTTATCAACATCTGGGAAGTCTCATCAGGTAAGCCAGGTGCAGGTCCACGAGTGAAGCTGGTAAGCTCTCAAGTAGTGCCGAATGATCTCCTCACGGGTGTGGCTTTTGCATCGGCAAACAGCCTATGGACTACCGCTTACGACAGTACACATCTCAAGTTTTGGAGCCCAAAATAAGGGACAATCGCACAGGCTTTTATAAAAGCTAAAATTCAAATTTCATTGAGGCAATTCCCTACACCATCAGAAGAAATCGTTAATCTCAAAGTACCTCTATAAATTGTCGTGACTAACCAGACTTGACATTGTGTCAATAGCTAAATTTGTTCCTGGCGTTTGTTTGCGTCTAATCGTAAAAGGCGTCATCGTACTCGATGTGGTCCTCCATCTTTTTGGCCGCTCCATTAAGAGAAATCCACGGAAGTTCCTTTGCCTTTGTCAGAGTAATAGTGAGCAACTCCTTCTTTGTCGTCCAAGTCACGTCTGTTATCTCATGAAACAGCGATGAAATCACTAAACTCTTTGACTTGTATCCGCCAGGAGCGTCGAGTAGATCCATCGATAAGGACGTGCCAGTCCATTTCTTTGTATAAAGGAGAATTTATCAGTCAGACACGTGATGCCAATTATGAAGGTTTGTCATACCAAAATTAGCTGATCTTCTTTTAAGCCCTTGACAGCGCTATGCGTTAAATATATACTGTAATTTTGAGACGAATTCATACGGCAGTCAGAAATGTAACACAGTGACCACATTAGAAACATTATTGCTTCTTTCACGCACCTGACTGTCTTTTTACTATCGCTCCAGCCGAAAGATGATACCGAGGTCTTGCGTGCACCCTCTTCCTTGATCTCGTGGGTAAAATAATAGCTATTCTCTCCCTTTTTGATCATGTTCTCGTACAATGAAGATTTAGATTTTTCACTCTTCTCTTCATACTTCCCTTGTTCATTCTCTTCAGTTCCGTCTTCGTTGTCTTCCGTAACATTTTTTTTCTGGAGCGTTCTGTTGAGACGCGCGGTGCACCGCCATAACATCACAGTCAGCACGACCACCGCCACACTGACGATCAACTGCTCCACAAATCCCTTATTGATGTGAACATTACCCCATGGCGTAACCAGTTTCATGTAATTTGCGCTGGAGCTAGGCATGTACAGATATGGCACGAACACGCTTTGGCCCATTGCGAATCTGACCAATCTGACGATGGTTCATTGGTCAAAAATAACGTGCTAAACATCTACCTTAAACAATCTCGTTGTGAAGCGCGATTCTCGATCCAGATCAATGGTCAACGGCGCCATGCTGCCGATAAATTCTGTCGAAGATCAGCTTGGCTGTAAACTTACCGGCAACGGTGTCGCTGACAGCAGCGACGAGCCATCATGCACAAAGACCACACAGCCGGTATTATTGGACCCATCGTTTGGAGAACCAAAATAAAGTGCACACAACGAACTGCTAACAGTATGCCGAAATCGACAGACTGCCCATGCATGTGGCGAGGATGAACTCGCTCACTTGTCTCGCACATGCGCACATATGTGCTTAGCGCTCTCTCAGCCGTATGTCTTTTCTTTGCCGAGGTGGATGCTCAAAAGGTTTTTGTGACTCATCACGCTACGCGTCAAGTGGATTCGATCAATAAGACAGTAAGTTAAGGAACAAATGATACGGTGTGACAATATTCTCGTCCCGATATTTGATGTCGTATAAAGCAACATCTGATACTACAGTCCTCTTGTTGCCCAAGCATTCAATGCACATATTGTAAAACGGAACTGCCGTGCGCTTTGCCCAGAGGGAGCGATGATTCAAGGAGGCTGTATTAACAAACGCACAGACGAACGCTGTGACAGTTATCGCATTCTCTGATAGTTCGCATTAGAGCCCCCTGAACATTCTCTGTGAGAGGTGAGGCGACTGAGTTTCAGTGGGTTATGACGCATGATCTGTATAGATCACAAATGGATTGGAGCCGAGCAGGTGCACCCTGGACTTGACAAGTGCATACTTCATCGCAAGTAATCCCTTGTCGTGGACTAGGTAGCTCTTCTTTGCAGCCTATAGCTAACGAGGTTCGAACGCGACTACCAAATCTCGACACTCAGCGTCTGCTTGCAGCAGTGCACAGCCGATGGCAATGTCCGAAGTGTCTAGGACACTGAAAAAAAGTTTGAGGTCTGGTAACGTCAGTATTGATGCATGCAGGAGGCTGTCTTCGACCCCGTCAAAAGCATCCCGATGCTCGTCCCAACACGATTCCGTATCCTTCTTTGATTTATTCGACAATGGCCGTGCCATTTCCGCATGAATTGTGCTATGCTTGTGCAAGTAGTTGGCGAGGCTAAGCCACATGCGCAAGTCCTTTTTGTTCTTTGAAACTGGCCAGTCCACAATGACTCTAACCTTAGCGGGATCCGCTCAAAGGCCACGCTTCCATATGAAGCACCCTCAAAGAGATTTTTTGCGCCGAAGATGCACTTTTCTAAACTAGCATACAGCTTATTCGTGTGCATGCACTCGAGCGCCGCTCTTAATTGGACGATATGGTTTCGAACATCTGTTCTCCCGTGCCCCGCACGACTGTGGTCGAAATTTATTTGTGCTTACACCCGGTGGGGCCTGAACAATTGCGCCACAAGACGATTAAATATTGCTGGTGCATTTGACAGCACACCAGCCAGTCCCAGAGCATCCCGGTCGAAGTACTCACCGCTGTCAGCAGAATTGTGCTCGCTCTCATGAGCAATTGGTAATCACCATCGACCAAGTCGAGTGTGCTGTACCTTGTACAGCCAACTATATTGTTCTGGAGTACATCTTTTCAAGAAATCGGCATCTGTGTCGGAATGATAACAGCGTTTAGCTTATTATAAGCATGAGCGATACGCCACTTGCCGTTCGGATTCTGGGCTCAAAACGTGGGTGTCAAATGGGGCAGCTCACTCTCACGTATCATTCTTGCGTCGTGTTTCGCAAGGAAAAAGGCGTCAATGACGTCACACTGCGGTTTGGGCAGGGGCCATTGGCGTTTTACGCAGTATTTGGTTCCGGAACCAGGTCAATATTATCACACACACCTCGGTCCGGAGGTAGGAACGACGTTGGCCTATTGGAGTCGACGTCTCGGAATACCTTTCGACATCTTAAAATTCCTTTGCCAAAGGATAATACAAATCCGAAGCATCCTTCAAGATCCACGATCCACTTTATGCGTTCAGCACCGTTTTAGTGTCCACCAGGAAAGCTTCATCCAGAAGCGACGACAAGTTAATCTCCTTGTTTGGTCTTATAATGACCACCTCGGCTTAATTGCTTGGCTTCAAGGCGCCGCCAGACTCTTCGAAAGACATCTCGTCTAGATCAAGAAGACCATCCACCGTGGGAATACTCTCGAGGGTGACGTCGCCGTCTTTCTCTCCCGTCATACCGTAGACAAGCGTAAATTGCTGCGCGCTATCGTCTACGGTAGACCTACCTTGGGTCAGGGTCGACTCCTTGCGTCTTGTAAATAACAAACGGCTCCGCCGTCTTTTCTCGATAGAGACTTTACATCTCATCGAGACCAGTGGGAACACACACTTGGCGTCGTCCAGTGTCCCCGCTCCCTGCTCCATCGGAGCCTTGGTGTTGTTAACAACATCCGACGAATAGCTGCTATTTGCGCAGTCGTCGTCCAGTGCAAAACGTGCTATTCCACGCGCATTAGATGGCCCTTATCCAGTATGCCTTGGACCTCGTCCGCCCAGGCCACTCTTGGCATGCAGCTACTGCTTCGAAACGTGAGCGGTGCTCAGTGGATCACGTACCACTCCACGCGCGTCACTATGATGGGCTACACATAGCCATTACATGAAGGTACCTACTGTATGCATTGTGGAGATTAATAGAAGATGATTGCAGTATGGCGTTCCCAAACGCATACTTATTATATGAGATCGCAAACATTGTGTTTGAGACGGAATGCTGGTTACCTACTTGGAGATATGTACTGGTGACGAGACCGACGTGTCTCTGTCTTTATAAGTTGGTGGCGTAAGTCAGTCCCTTCTGCTAAATACCTTCCACGAAAGTTGAAAATTTAAGCTTTTAAAGTTCAAGCTCCGTGCACCCAAGATCTTTCATAAGTTGAGTCTGAGTTGCAACCTCAGTGAACCCTTACTTGATAAATTAGGAACCCAAGGTTTCATCAGTAAAACCTCCGGGGGCCGTTGAGGTGTATTGCATGTAGCTAGGAACCATAACGCATTTTAATTCAATTGCAAATTTATCTTTAAGGTATTAGGACTTTTTTCGTCCCTCCAAGTCGAGACTGCCCTTCTCCCTCCACGTCGAACACCGCTTCCTCGTGTGCGTTGTGTCTGAGGGACTGTTTATGAACAGCGCCCTCGTAGAACTAGAGCCTCGCCCTCGATGCCTCGGACGACTCGTCCGACCATGCCACGCTCGGCATGTAGCAACCGCTTTGTAACGTGAGAAGTGCTCAGTGGGTTACATGCCATTCCACGTGCATCACTAGGGCTTCGCCCTCGATGCCTCGGCCCTTGGCGGATCATGCCACTCTTGGCATGCAGCGACTGCTCCAATACTTGAGCAGCGCTCAGTGGGTTACGTGACACTCCACGTTTAACCCGCGAGCCACACTCGGGACTCTTGTCAAACGTACCTTCGGTGTTTGACAACTCGGATACTCCGATATCCAGTACATTACCAGTTCGGTCCAGTGCCCACGCCAATAGCGCTTCTACTTTCTAGAAGAGGTGGGTATATGACTCACCAAAGCTCCACCAGAAGATATGCGCGTAACGCCCATGGTCATCGATCTCCAATCGATCCATGGCTCACGGTGTTCCTACCATGCCATACCAAGGATAAGGTCATACCTTGCATCCAAGTCTTAGACTAGGCAGTGTTTCACGCTATCGAAATCAAGAAACTTGACACCGAGGTCCACAAAGACCTTCGGCACACTGGCACAATATCCCCATCGCTAAGCGAACATTAACGGTGTCACTCAGCCACGCTTTCAGCGCCTCAGAATCCAGCTGACTTCCTGCAATCGTGGAGCGTCGAGTATAATTGCCCGACGCACCAGAATCGATACGGATTTTCTATGGCTTCTCAAACCCTTCACAGTCACTTTTACGACCAGCAAGCCCGGTTTGCGCACGCGTTCCGTGTTCAAGCTCACGGAGCTCTTTGGGGCTGGGCCCTGCTGCCCTCTACCTTTTTTAGGCAAAAGCAGAGCTCAGTTTATCCCCAGTAGGGCGCTTCGCGCCTATTATATTTTCGCGTTTACCCACGACAAACCAAGCAGGTTAGAAGCGAAATGTCGGCTCGACGAACCTTAGCGCGCCTTGCGCATGGGACAATCAGTTCGATGGTGACGAGTGTCTCCACAAACAAAACACCATCGGGTGTTCAAACGCTGCTCGGCAGCTCGGTAGCTCGGAGCACTCCCTCCTCTTTCTCAGCAAAACTGAGATCCATCGGCTTAGGCCCGCTCGAGGAGCTCTGAGGGTATGCGCTCCAGCTGGGTCTTGCGACTTAAAGTTAACTTCGGCATTCAATGCCACGTTCTCCGCTTCTTTGAAAGAAGATGGATGCACATGGAAGACTTCAATTCTTGCCACCTCAGTTCGAAGTCCCTCCTCCAGAAAGACTGTGACCGCCACGGGTAAAGGATCGGCTGCCACCCGGGCAGTGAGAGTTCTATACTCTAGGACAAAGTTCACCAACGCCTTATTGCCCTGTCGGGCAGCAAGCAAACGCAATCACACGCGATATGCCTGATTAGGCGGCGAGAACACTCGCAAAAGCTGACGCTTCAGCTCTTTCCAAGAAGCACTGCAAGCTAGTACGCTCGGTCCTCGAGCTTGGAGATAGCTGGCGCCACGAGCTGTTGCTCGTTCTGAAGCATGGCAGATGCCATAGCCATCTCGACCTCTCTCATCGAGAGCAGGAGAGTCTCTACATCTTTACCCTCAAAGGTCCTAACGCCACCATGAGCGGCCTGGGTCGGGAGGAATCATCCGCCGTCGACGGTGGAGTCATAGACGCAGCGGCGTTAACAGCTTCTGCTGTAAGAACTCTAA
This sequence comes from Plasmopara halstedii, assembly GCF_900000015.1. Classification (NCBI taxonomy): domain Eukaryota; phylum Oomycota; class Peronosporomycetes; order Peronosporales; family Peronosporaceae; genus Plasmopara; species Plasmopara halstedii. The sequence continues at coordinate 627,916 of NW_020187364.1, read as the reverse complement.
CAGAGCATTTTCACAATTTGAAAACGCCTCTAGGCGCGCGCTAATGGCCTCAGGCCCTTGCGCAGCAAGGTGCTTCACGCCCTCAGCTGCAAGCTGTCCTGGAGCAAATAGGAGTATCTCCACCCTCACAGAGCATTAGTCGTAACGATCCAGGCGTCGTTTGACTACGAGTGTTACTAAGTGCAGCCGGGCTGCCGTAGCTCTTTGCTTAAAAGAATCTAAGCTAAGGTCATCGACCTGTACGAGTGTGATTCCTTGATTCACGGCAAGTGTACTCCTCCTTTCAAAATTAAAAGTATTTGTTTTGGTGGCGGCAGAGCCGTCAATATCTAAACCCTTGGTTTTTCATATTTAATATAGTGATACCTACTTTATATAGCAAAAATTGATTAATATAGTAATATGCATTACCACTGGGTGATCACACCAACTTGTGTAATCTACACCTATGTACGGTCACACTATCCGCCCTTTCATACATGGGTACGTGTACCCCCGTTACACTAGTACTTGTTTGTTGGCAAAACGATATCAACTGTCCATAGATCGCTGAGCTTCCTCTAATCCTGTTAAGAAAATTCTACCAAACCTTCAACTAGATTCCATACTGGATTTATGTACATTTCATACTCCCGTGGATTGACTGCACTGGATACTTCACTGGTGGCTCCACTGAATACCTGGCTGGCATACAAAATCACAAATTGCGCGATCTGTGGAATGGGGTTACACGAACCCTGATAACAGGGGTGTGTGCTACACGAATTGTGCATGGTGTGACTACACCCAAACAAGAATACGGTACGAGGCTAGGTAGCCGGTAGTTATGCATGTAATTAGATTTTATTATATGTATGTATTAATATATTTAGAAAAATCTAAACTTTTAAAATTAAGATAAAAAATAAATAAAACTCAGGTTTTGGATTTTTAACCGAAGAGTCAATTAGCCTTGGGAAGGCAATAATTACTCTTGGAGTAAGCGGATTGCGATCCGCTAACTCACACTTGGTTCTTGTAAAGAGGGTTGGTGACCTAAAGTACGCTTCCTCAAGCGCTAAGCTACGGCAGCACCGCTGCACTTGGTAGCGCTTGTAGTCAATCTGCACCTGAGTCCTTGAGACTGATCTTCTGTGAGGATGGAGAAATTTTCCTTTTTGCCCCTGGGCATGCAGGACGGGCTTAATAAGCTAATGTCCTTGCTTGACCCTGAGGGCGTGCAACACCTTGTAGCACAAGGTCCCGAGGCAATCGGTACGCGTCTAGAGGCGTTTTCAAGTTACTAAAAGCGCTGCTAGAGCACCTGAAGCAGAAGATGCCTGCATCGTTTGCGTCCATGACGCCACCGTCAGTGACGGATGATTTTCTTCGCCCTAAGCCGCTCATGGTTAGCGTTAAGGTCTTTGAAAAGAAGGATGGAGAGAATCTCCTGCTCTGGTTGAGAGAGGTCGGGACGGCCATCGCATCCGCCATGCTCCAAATGGAGCAACAGCGCGTGGCGCTAGCCATCTCAAAGGCTGGTGGTCGAGCGCAAGAATGGGCACTGACGTGCGGCACTCCGGTCGGAGCTGTGTTTACCTCCTGGGCGGAACTGAAATCGCAGCTCTCACCAGTGTTCTTGCCGCCTAATCAGGCATATCGCGTGCGATAGCGTACCCTTGCCGCCCGACAGGGCAAAAAGGAACTGTTGGACTTTGTACAAGAGATGCGAACTCTCATTGCCGGGGTGGCAGCAGATCCCCTCCCGGAGGCGGTCACAGTGACCGTCTTTATGAAAGGCTTCCGCACTGGCGCGGCCAGAATGGAAGTCTCCCGTGTGCATTCGTCTTCATTTGAAGAGGCGGTGAGTGTGACATTGAATGCCGAATTCAATTTCAAGTCGGCACAACTTGGTTGGAATGCACACTCCAACAGCTCTTCAAGCGGACCTATGCCCATGGATCTCAGCTATCCTAAGGACGAGGGAGCAGAGCTCCGAGCTGCCGGGCAGCGTACACACATTCGACGGTGCTTTGTCTGCGGAAACACCCGTCACTTGTGGAACGTATGCCCCCCTGCGCAAAGCGCGTCAAGGTTCTTCGAACCATCGCCCCGACGCCTACCAGTCTGGTTCGTTACGGGAAACGACGCCACTCAGAAGGCGCGGGGCAACCTACTGGGGAAGAACTGAGTTCTGTTGAGCCTCAGAGAGGTATACGTCAACAGGGCCCAGCCCCGAAGAGCTCCGTGCTCTTGAACACGGAACGCGTGTGCAAGCCAGGCTTGCTGGTCGTGGAGGCGACCGTAAAGGGCTACGAGAAGCCATGAAAGATCCTCATCGATTCCGGAGCTTCGGGCAATTATACC
>NW_020187364.1:625381-625560 GCF_900000015.1 Plasmopara halstedii | reverse complement strand
GCTCTCGTCCTCAGTATAGCTGAGATCCATGGGCATAGGCTCGCTCGATGAGCTGTTGGAGTGCGTATTCCAGCCAAGTCATGCCTACTTGAAATTGAATTCGGCATTCAATGCCACATTCACCGCCTCTTCAAATGAGGACGAATGCATACGGAAGACTTCCATTCTGGCCACGCCAT
>NW_020187364.1:624968-625371 GCF_900000015.1 Plasmopara halstedii | reverse complement strand
CCATACTCCAGACCGAGCAACAGCGCGTGGCGCTAGCCATCTCAAAGCTCGGTGGTCGGGCCCGAGAATGGGCACTAACGTGCGGCACTTCGGTCGGAGCTGCATTACCCTCCTAGGCGGAGCTGAAATTGCAGCTCTCCTGAGTGTTCTCGCCGCCTGATCAGGCGTATCGTGTGCGATCGCGTTTCCTTGCCGCCCGATAGGACAACAAGGAATTGGTGGACTCTGTCCATGAGTTGCGCACTCTCATTGCCGGGATGGCAGCAGATCTCCTTCCGGAGGCGGTCACAGTGACCGTTTTTATGAAAGGCCTCCGCACTGGCGTGATCAGAATGGAAGTCTTCCGTGTGCATCCGTCTTCATTTGAAGAAGCGGTGAATGTCGCATTGAATGCCAAATTCAC
>NW_020187364.1:624527-624958 GCF_900000015.1 Plasmopara halstedii | reverse complement strand
AGCAAGCCCGGCTTGCATACACGTTCCGTGTTCAAGAACACGGAGCTCTTCGGGGCTATGCCCTCCTCCCTTCTTCCTCTTTACGGCACAACAAAACTCATTTCTTTCTTGCAACAAGCCAGACTGATTAGAAGCGGGACGACGGTTTGATTAACCTTTACGCGTCTTGCGCCGGGGATAACCAGTCCGTGGGGACAGGTGTCTCCACAGACAAAACACCGTCGGGTGTTTACACGCTGCTCGGTAGCTCAGAGCTCTCCCTCCTCTTTCTCTAGCATACCTGAGACTCATTGCTTAAGGGCCGCTCAACAAGATCTCATGGTATGCATTCCAACCAATTTGTGCCGACTTGAAGTTGAATTCGGCAATTAAAGCCACGTTCACCACTTTTTCAATAGAAGACGGATGTACAAGGAAGACTTCCATTTTGG
>NW_020187364.1:621030-624517 GCF_900000015.1 Plasmopara halstedii | reverse complement strand
CAAACTCTGCTGGTGTCCGTCTGCTTCTGGCATTTGCAAGTTGTCGTTGCACATTTTGGATTCCACCATAACGTCGCACACTCGGCGCGTGACGCCCAACACACCGAAATATCATTTTACTGAATATCTACTGTAAGACGTCGATCTCGATTTAATATATACAACAATCATTGGCAAGCTGTGCTAGATAATGTTCTGTCGAAACACAGCTGGCTGTATCCCTATCGATAAGTTTTTTTGTTAACAGCAACGATATCAGCCGTTACGCTTATCCGGTCTGCAAAGACCGCAATACTGGTATAATTGGGCGTATATATACCAACACTTTGCCAGAAATGTCAGTCTTACGAAAGGCACCCGCTCATAAGTCAAAAGTTGACACGATATGTCCGTGGGTATATAAGAGATTGCCACAGCGCTAACAAAGACGTATGTCTTTTCTCTAGATGATCATCTTAAGGGGATCGAGATTTTTATCACGAGACCCCAGTTTCAAGTGGGACAAGCTCGCACAGCGGGCCTAAACCAGAGATATCCTTTGCAGAAGTGCATTACAATGCATCGAAAAGTGACATCCAAACTCATGAAAGTATTTCGTCCCAGTGCTCTTAAGAATGCAACTACTCTGATCTGCACGCTGTGCGTAGCATTTAATGCGTGTCGTCAAAAACGTGAGATGAGACACTTCACAGTTTGAGTGAAACAAAAACTCCATTTTTTACCATGTCAAGACGACTTGACTTTTACCTTACTTACCCCGAAATCACTCTCGGTAATAATGTGCGGTCACCTTGCCAATGTTCGGAAGAAATATTAATAAGTCGCTGTACACGATCCGTACCGATCGTGAACGGCATTAAGCCGATCACGTTTGCCCTGACCTTGACGTGAGCGTACTTCACAGCAAGTAGGTCTTTATCATTAAAAAGATTGATTCAATGCCGCTTTTGCTGAAAAATATTAATGCATATAATGCTATCGTGATCAATTTCAGGCAATACATCGACCAAGACAAAGTCAAATACTCACTGGCGACATGAAATGGCTATGGCCCTGAACATGTCAGAGTCTGGTCCCACATGAGGCTTTCTTGCGCTGTCTCGAAGGCAGCCCTGCATGCGTCTCCCCGCCGCCACATGACTGACGTTAATATAAGACTGGCAGGGGTTGTGTAGATTAGATTCAATTGTTCTTTATTTGTTAAAGCTGTTGACCGAGCAAAACACTATCTAGAGACACGCTTGTCTATGATTAAAAAGCACATTCAAGCGCATACACACAAGCACCGCTTGCAAGTGATATATGTGGATCTCCACATTTAACTACCCATGCTGTGCAGAAGCATGGGTAATTAAGTCATCAAAATAGGTATGTACATTGGCATGACGTGGCCTCACTAGTTGTCACAACATTCGGTCGAACGTCGTTGGTACGAAAAACTGTCCCTGGGCTCAACCATCCCCTTCCACTGAGAGACATCACTAGGTGATGAAGAGGTTCACTGATCAGGGCTACAGCATCGTACAGAAAACTCCCGAGTTCACAGTTCTGTAGCATGTTCTCTTGCCAAATCGGTGTTTTCGACGATACGATCTCTGCGCTTAACTCATTGTAAGCATGCACATTACGCCAGCTGTCAGTATATGCCTTTGGTGCGAAATATCAGTGACGAATAGAGAATTCGTATTGCTTTGTGCTCGACACGGGAGAAAACGTCTTTGGCGCCACTCAACCCCTATAGTTTGGACCGTTGGCATGTTACTTGACAGAAACTTGGTGAATTATTGCGCACTCCTGGTTTGAGGACGGTACGGATGCCTGCCTCGTGTTACCACGTCGTAATGTCTCTCTCGCAAAGCACAAACGGGATCCGCACGACCCCTGATAATCGTTGAGTCATTCCTTCTCGCTCAAGCCCTTTGTGTGTCCTTATTGACGTTTTTACTAGAACAGTGACAAGCTAAGATCCTCGTCTGTACTTAATCTCCAGTCTGGTAATCTCACCGTTCTGCTCTTCCTAATGGCTCTTTGTGATCTTTCAAATCGTGGCGATACTTGACGATGTTGGCTTTACTCTACCTAGAGAGACCGAGCAAATAATGATAAAAGCTTCGAGCTATGTGGTGAATTGGTGTGTTCGAAATGCTAATTTATCTTTTTGGGCTTACAACAGTTTCTTAATTAAGCATAACTTGCCAACATCCCGAGCTTTCTCAGATAAGCTTCTTGCTGTCATAATGTTATTTCTATACAGTTTTTTTGCTCAAAATGCTATGATCTTAGAGACAGAGCGGCATTTTGAAAATGTAGCCCGCACGTTGTCGTCTTTGTCACGAAAAACACTGATTGCAATAATATGCAAGTCATCAGCTTCTTATACTTTAATTTTCGATATGCTTTTAAAAAGTAATCATCCGCTTCGAAAGGCGTATAACACCGCGGCTACCATGATGCTAATTTGTCTAGATTTTTGCAGCCGACATTCGTCAACAATGTGTGCAGTAAGGCGTCAATCCGTTAATTCGTGCTGAATAGTAGGCAAAGCTGCTTCTACTGCATGAATGCAAGTAACCTTGAATTTTTATTTGTCTGGCCGAGTTTATCAATTGGACCCATCTCGATTGAGAAATTTCTGATTTTGGATATACCTTACCGAGTTCAAATCCAAATTTGTTACGATAGAGTTGTACACGGCAAAAAAGGTTTCCCATCTTGCCACTGTTTGTAAGAAATGCGGTGACGACGTCGCTGTGCGCAACGATACATGAACTGTGTAGATCACAATCGACGTAGAGCCAAACAGTTAGGCTCAATACTTGACAAGTTTACACTTCGTTGCAAATACTTTCCTTTTCATTCTGTAACCCTTTCGGCACAAAATTTTTCCATTCCGCAGACTGAAACATTCATAGTCAAATTGTCTCCTTAATGGGGCGAGAAGGATTACATATTTACGGCCTAGAGCCGCCAGGATATAATCATCTTTTAGCACACGATGAACTCCTTCGGCATACAATGAGCAAGATATGTAAGGTGCTTAAACAGTGGTATTCGCGGCAAGCCCATTCTGATTTCAAAACGTTTATGGTTTCTCACTTACTTTCTGCGTGACACGCGCTCAGATCAGAGACCATCATTTATCAAAAGAATGTTGTTGTGTGTAAAGATGCTGCAGAGGATTTGAAAGTCAAACGTAAATCTGTGTATGCTTATTGTGACTTATAAAGGCACTGGAATCAAGGAAAAATGGGTCTGTATATGAAAAGCAGTCAGCGCAAGTTTTGTCGTCACCGACAACGAGGGCTATTAATTATGCAAAGCTTATATAAACGCAATAAATATAACTTGTTTTTTTCTGCGTAAGAAGAAGCTTTCTAAAATCATCTTTTAAGGACCATTTTGGCATCTAAATTTGCTCTGCCACCTTCTATAAGTTATTTAAGTTTATGAGGGTTATTGACAAAAACGTACTAAATTCTGTTACTGT
>NW_020187364.1:603692-621020 GCF_900000015.1 Plasmopara halstedii | reverse complement strand
TCTGTCTAAGCAAAGGTTTGGGTGCGCCAGTTGGCTCGATTCTTGCTGGATCTGAAGAGTTCATTTATCATGCAACGCGACTTCGAAAGTCCTTGGGTGGTGGAATGCGTCAAGCTGGTATCATTGCGTCGGCTGGACTTTACGCACTTGACAACCAATTTGATCGGCTTGTGGACGACCACAACAATGCACAGATACTGGCTCATGGTCTCTCAAGCATCACTGGTATTCAGATTGATCCGGATACAATTGACACGAACATCGTTTTCTTTACACTTACTGCAGACGCTAAACTAAACGCGACGACTCTTGTACAGAAACTGGAATCAGAAAAAGGTGTGCTTGTTGGAGCTTACGCTGATGGTAATCGTGTACGCGCGGTAACAAATTTACACATTTCAAGCAAAGATATCGAGTACACTATATCGTCAATCCGTGCGCTCTTATGCTGAGCTGCCAGCGCGAATGACAGTATGTGATCGGGATAGTCTTTCCTATATAAGTGCTAGGACCAAATTTATAGTAGGCTCTATGACTTTTTGCATATCAAACTTCCTACATGTCACGCGAGCTTGACGTAATAAAACGTAAGCTTTGAGGACAAAAATGTTTCTGCATTTGTTGTTTTCGGAATAATGACATTCCCGCAATTGCTGACAATATCGTTTAAAGTGCCAATTTAAAGAGTATAAATACCATGCAGATTATTAAGATGAAGTGCACTCAGAAAACTCATTTTTTACGAATTATGATCTTACAATTATCAATGCTTTGATGTCAATTTGGATCACTGTCTGCTTAGAGCTCAAGTACAATATAAGAGAACGATGCCCGCACACGAAAGACAGCGACGGAAGAATTTTACACATGATAGTAATGCAATTGAGGTGTTAACAGTGTGACCCACATTTGTGTTCATCACACTTTTGTCACTATCTGCAGAAGGCACATTAGCTAAGAAGTATTGTGAAAGATTGATAGTACTACTAGAAAAACGAATCTTTTTTTCTTATAGATCAAATCGCTTTTTGCTCGGTGTATCAAGCTCAGCACTCATGATAGTAACCTCAAGTTGCAGTCGTTCCCTTATTAGTCTCGACTTTGGCTATAATCTAAATTTATTAAAAAATAGCTTTTTTTGATCTGCACTCCTTTTCTTTTATATCTGTTGAGAAGATGGCAAGAACCGAAGTGAATGTATCTAGGTCCTTAGTTCGCTACTTGGTGCTACCTTTAAGCTTGTCTTTCCAATGCTTTTTAGAGGTTCTGAGAAAAATGTAACCTTATTTATCCAGACCAATGAACGACTACATGATGTCCTTAATCAGCATCCGTAATCAAGATATGTAAACATGACAATTCTTGTGACGTCATCCACAATCACTCAGCGGTGTAAACGAAACACTCCGACTCACCGCTAACGTTGAGTGTGCTTTGTCGCTGACTTGGTCTTGATGCTTGTTGCCTCTCGCAGAAAGTTGAACATCTTGATCCCAAGTGCCTCGGTTAGCATATCTGCAAGCTTACTCTTCGCATCGATGCAGCCAATCTTGAGTAATTTATGCTCAATGTTCTCCCGGATAAAGTGATGACTGACGTCCACGGTATTTGTACGAGTGAGGTAGCCCGCCTTGTTTGCCAAACTGTCGCACCTTGATCTTCTTCCCATATTCGTGTGACTCCCGCTTGATCTTGACCCATCTTACTTCTTGTGTGCATAAGCTAAGTGCAATATATACTGCTTCTGCGGAACTCAGCACCGATACTTAGACTTGAGCACAACGGGAGCTTTTCCAATATTGATCAACACACCTGAGACAGACCGTCTGTCATCGGTGTTGCTCCCCAGTCTGCATCCGAAAAAGCTTCAACAATCACCTTTTCAATCTCTCCTCGGTAAATGATCTCGCGATAACGTGTCGAACTTAAGTAGTGTTGTACACAAATTGCGGCGTTTCAATGTGGTAACCAGGGATTCTCAGAAGATCGAGAATATTGTGTAACGACATATGCGATGTCCGGCCGAGTGAAAGCAGATATCCAATAAGTGAGCGGTATGGCTTTGACCGCGTCTCTGAACGCTCTACACCTGAACTTGGTTACTGTGATGTTGACAGCTTTAGACCGGACGTACATACATTGTCGACGCCCTTGGCGTTTTTTTGTCCAAATCGACAAGCCAAATACTTTAAATCTTAACCATGGTAAATAGACTTCTCCGTTCAAAACTGAAACGGTGTTACATTGTCAAGTTGCGGTAGATCCGCGAATATCTAGAACCTTAGGTTTTTCTAATTAATATAGTAATACCTTATTAATACAGTAATGCCTAATTAGTATGCATTACTACTGGCAATCCTGCCACGTAGTGGGATCTTATCACGGTTATCACACCATTGTGTGAATACTCCAACTTGTGTAATCCACATCTATGTACGGTCACACCATATTGGATGACCCGTCCTTTCATACAAGGGTACGTGTGACCCCATAACACTCTTTCCCATCGAAATTGTGAATATCCTCAATTCACATTTAACAGTCGCCTCATACGAGGCTCGCGTGTCTGAGACACCGTTAAGTTCTTACGAACATCCTTGATCATTCTCCGCTCAATAAGCCCTGTGCTTATGACACGCAAAACACCCATCCTAGCTGGTTTCGAGGGCTCCCGCGGGCACAGCCCATCTTCTTCTGCACGGGGTGCATCTCCGGACTGTACGTCCGCGGCTTCACGAGAAGCACACCCTTAGCCCTCGGCAGCTAGGCGCGACACAACGCGCTTCACCCCGGGCGAAGGAATCCATCGTCGAGGACTTGGAGAAGTTGACTACGAGTCGGATACTCCTTTTCGTAATGGGAAGAGAAGGAGGGTGGTGGGCGCCGACGGCGTTTCGTGAGCCCAGATCGATCCTTGCGGACACCGTGTCCGTTCCCCTACCTCTCGACTTCCGGGGGGAGTGGCGCTGTTGCGTGCGTTGGAAGCATGGGGTACGCTTCTCGATTTTTACAACCGCTCCACTCTGCACAATCGTGTCACGATGACACGTCGCCTACAAGAGTTTAAGATGGAGAATGGCACTCGCATGGTGGAACAGCTAGACGCGTTCGACAAGCAAGTTGTGGAACCCCAGACGACGGGAGAGCCGGTGGATGACTTATGAAAGCTAGTGATACTTCTACGCAGCTCAGCGAAATATGAGAAGATTTCTTCTATCATGGAGAACGCTAAGGACATCACTGTGATCGAAGTCAAGGAGAAGATGTTGAGGTAGTCAGACAGGCTACAGAAGAAGGAAGCAAGTGAGAAAGCGTTCCGCGCCACAAGCAATGATGGACCGGTCAGGGGCAGACGAGGAAGCGGTCGCAATAATTACGCTTTACGCAAGAACGGCTATTTTCGGGGCATGTGCTTTAATTGTGACCAGACTGGTCATATGAGAAGGGACTGTCCAGCTAAGAACCGACCCAGAAACCATTCCAGCGGTAATGATGCAGTAATTGCTGTGGGGAAGGCGCACTCAGCAAGCTGGCTGATTGACGGTGATGAGTTGTCACTCACCGAAGTGACTTGATCGACTTCAAGCGATTCAAAGCCACCGTCAAGGTAACAACTACAGACGGCAGGAAGTGATACGTAAAAGAAGCTGGAATAACAAAGACTTATATCGATGATTGAGATGCTGCTTATCCCTGGACTTACAGACGTTTTCTGTCGATGGGAAAGCTTGCCGAACGTGGACTAAGTGTGGAGTTTCAGCGTGCTTCGTGTACCATTTGGGACAAGGACTTTGCTTTGGTAACTAGAACAAGAAATAGGAAAGCTTACACACTAAATTGTCAGCAAGAAGAGACACGATCGGTGCAATAGTCGGGAGCTGATAGTCAGTGGAAGCTGTGGCACGCTCGTATGGGACACCCAAGCGAGGATGTTTTAGTGAAGACTTTGCGATCCACAGAAGGTATACCTGTGCTAAAACAAGGTATCGAGACCTTGTGTGGTGGATGCGTGGAGGACAAGCAGACGATTGAAGCCTTCCAGGACGCACCAAGACAAAGACGTCACGTGAATTTGGAACTAGTTCTCACGCACCTGATGGGACCCATGAAGACACTTTCGAAAAGAGGTGCTAAGTATATTTTGACTTTTGTGGATGATTATTCACGATATGCGGTGGCTTACCTTTTGATGATGAAGAAGGAAGCTGCCGACAAGATCACGGTGTTCAAAGCATTGTATGAAATTTAAAATGAAACCTGTATCAAGTGCCAGCCGCCGGACAACGGAACACAATTCGACTGCAAGACAGTTATGGAGTTATTTCAGCGAAACGGCATCATACATCAGCATGCAGTACCATATAGTCCACAATAGAACGGAATTGCACAACGAATGAACCGCACGATTATGATAAAGGCACGGAGCATGCTACACTATAAGTGTGTTCCGACATGTTGCCGGACAGAGGCAGTAAGCACTGCGGTGTACCTGATCAACCGCTCTCCCAATACAGTGCACCCAAACAATACCCCGTATGAGCTGGGATTTAAAATGAAGCCTCGAATGGATCAGCTTAGGGTATTTGGGTCTCATGGGTACGCTCACGGTGATCAAGTGAAGAGGACGAAGCTCAAAGCCAAGATCTTTAAGTGTATGTTCATTGGTCATGCCGATGACACCAAGGGATTACGAGCTTACGATTTGGAGAAAGACAAGATATGAGTATCACGGTCGGTGAAGCTGGTTGAGCGTGAAGTGGGTGGCATTTATGAGACGCACCTGCCTAAACAAATGAAATTGACACACCCAATTTAACACAACAACAATAAAAGCGCAGTGTCCGGGCCGACAAAACACCAAAAGATCAAAATGATCCTATGGAGTGGGAAGACGAAGAAAAGATTCCAGATGCTTTCATGAATGGTGAGGAGTCCGACATAAAAAGAGTCAAGGGTCGAGGTACTTCGATTACCGGCCTCAGTACACTCTGAATTGACAGAGTACGGAACTCCTACACTGGATACACAGATAGATCGATTGGTATTTCAACCGCAAGTGAAACGTTCAAAGCGTACACGCAAACCGATGTTGTTGTTGGAGAACGGATCAGATCCCGAAGAAATTTTGGAAGAAAGCGATGGACCACTATCATCAAAGCATGCAAGGACTGTTGACGACGATCTTATAGCTGAAACTGGTTTCGCTTACGCTGTAAGTGTGAGTGTAGAATAGGACTTTCCTTACCACTAATGCGCAGGCAACAACTAGCGACGAAGCTGATCATTGGCGACAAGTGATGGACGCCGAATTACAATTGCATCGCCAGAACAGAACATGGACACTCGTTCCACGATGATCAGTTTGGATGCCGCTGGGTCTGCTTAGAAGTGTGACCAAAATGAATGTGGTGTGCGCTACAAAGCACGATTGGTGGCTAAAGATGTTGAGCAGAAATACGGCGTTGGTTTCTTAAAGACTGACTCTCCAGTGGCCAACATGAACTGAATTCGAGTTGTACTTGCAGTATACGCGGTATTAGGCTACAAAACGGGGCAGCTGGACATCAACACTATCTTACTCAACAGTGTGCTGTCGGATCGTGTTAACATGAAGGTTCCGATTGGAGATAAGGGGGCTCAAGGATTTGCGTGTCAACTGAACAATCCTATATATGGACACAAGCAAGCTGCAAGTGCTTGGAACAAGACGATCGACCACGTCTCCAAGGAGAACGATTTTAAAAGTTGTGGAGCGGATCAATGCGTCTACATGACGAAAGTGAAAGACGGTTTGTGTCCGTATGTCTATATGTCGATGATATGATAATTGCAGCCAATAGAAGTAGCGAAACTGCAGCGGGGCCGCCCTAGCTCTTCGCTGACAGGAAACTAAGCTAAGATCACCAACCTTACGTTGTTTACAAGAACCAGTACGAGCGTAGCGGATCGCAACCCGCTACCTCCAGAGTACTTGAAATCTTTAACAAAGGTAAAGATACTCTTTCGTTGCAAATTGAAACTAAATTTAATTGTTTAAGTCGTGGTAGAGCCGCCAATACCTAGAAGATTAGGTTCTTTTGATTAATAAAATAATACCTAATTAATATAGTAAAACCTAATCAAAATGCTTCACTACTGGCAATCTTGCAAAGTAATGACTTCTTGTCACACAATTGTGGGATTACACCAACTTGTGTGATCCACACCTGTGTAAGGTCACCATCTCGTGTAACACGCCCTTTCATACAAGGGTACATGTAACCCCGTTACAGAAACTCTAGAGGTCAAGGGGATGTCAGGAAATGTTTTAAAGATGAAGGATCTCGGTATGGCAAAGTTCATCTTGAGCGTGGAGATCGACCACGACAGGACAGATCCAACACAAATGATGTAACCCTTGGAAGCAGAAGCGCTATTGGCGCGGGCTGGACCGGGACGGTCAATGTGTTAGATATCGAATATCCAGATTGTCAACACCAAATGTGTATTGCACAGGGGTCTCGAACATTGTCTCGCGGGCTGAACGCGGAGTGGCACGTAATCTACTGAGCACTGCTCACGTTTCCAAGCAGTTGCTGAACGCTGAGAGTGGCATGGTCGGACGAGGTCTGAGACATCTTGGTCAAGGCCCTTCTGATGCGTGTGGAGTGGCACATTATCCACTGGACAAAAAGTGCGGAAATAACAGCTCTTCGTCGGATGTTGTTAATATCATCAAGGCTCCGATGGAGCAGGGAGTGGGGACACTGGACGACGCCAAGTGCATGTTTTCACTGGTCTCGATGGGACGTAAAACCTCTTTAGATAGGAGACGGCGAGGCCGTATGATATTTGCAAGACGCAGGGTGTCGACCCTGACCCAGCGTGTCTACCATAGACTATAGCGCACAGCTTTATACCCTTGTCAACGAAATGACGGAAGAGAAAAACGGCGACGTCCGCCTCGAGGCTATTTCCGCGGTGGATGCTTCGAAGAGTTTGACGGTGTTTTGAAGGCAGGCGATATAGCCGAGGTGGTCATTACACGATCAAACGACGAGATTAACTCGTCGTCGCTTCTGAATGAAGCTGTCCTTGAGGGCAGCAAGAGGGTGTTGAACGCCCGAAGTGAATGTCGATCCTGAAGGACCCCTTGGATCCGAACTACCCTATCGTAAAGGAATTTCAAGACGACTCTACCTCCAGACAAGGTGTGCGTCAGGAGATCGACCTGTTTCCGGGAACCAAATACTGCGTAACACACCAATGGCGCCTACCCAAGGCGCAGTGTGAAGTCATTGGCGCCTTCTTTCCGTGCGAAGCAAATAGGCTGGAATAAGGCGTGAGAGCAAGTCTCCCCATTCGACACTCACGTTTTGTTTCCGGAAGCCGAACGGCAAGTGGTGTATCTTTCACGCTTGCAACAAGCTAAACGCAGCCACCATTCCGGCACAGACGCCGATCTCTAGAAAGGATGTTCTCTAGAACAATATTGTTGGCTGTTCAAAATATAGTACACTCGACTTGGTCGATGGGTACTACCAACTACTCATGAGAGCGAGTGATATTCCGCTGACAACGGAGAGTACTCCGAGTGGGATGCTCTGGGAGTGGCTGATGATGCCCCAGGGGTTGTCTGACGCACCAGCAACATTATTCGTCTTGTGTTGCAATTGTTCACGCCCCATCGGGCGTATGCACAAAAATACTACGTCTACGTCTATAGTCGTCCGGGGCACGGGATGACAGATGAGGAAAACCAAATCGTCCATTTGAGAGCGGTGCTCGAGTGCATGCGCACGAATAAGCTGCATGCTAATGCCGATAAGTGCATCTTCGGTGCGGAGGAAATCCCCTTTTCAGGTTGCTTCATTCGGAAGCGGGGCCTTCGAGCGGATCCCACTAACGTCAAGGCCATGGTGGACTGGCCGGTTCCAAAGTACCAAAAGGACTTGCGAAAATAGTTTGGCCTTGCCAACTTGCACAAGTATAGCGCAAATTACGCAGAAATGACACGGCCATTGTCGAATCTTCTTAAGAAGGATACGGAATGGTGTTCGGACACCGAACATTGAAAGGCTTTTGATAGGGTCAAAGGCAGCATTCTTCATGCACCAATACTAGTGTTGCTAGACCCAGATCATTTTGTAGTGTCGTCTGTGACGCTTCGACATTGCATCAGCTGTGCACTGCTGCAAGCAAACACCGAGGCGCAAGTTCGGGTGATCGCGTTCGAATCTCGCCAGCTTAAGGCTGCGCAGAGGTACTACCAAGTCCACAACAAGGAATTACTTGCGACGAAGTATACACTTGTCAAGTTCAGGGTGCACCTGCTCGGATCAAGCCGTTTTTGATCTACATAGATCATGCGTCATTACGCACTGCGACTCAGTCACCCCACCTCTCGCAGAGGATGGCCAGGTGGCTCTCTTTCTACGCAGAATATAAACTCGGGGTAAAGTATAAGCCAGGGAAGCAGAATGCTTTGGAGGATACGTTGTCACGCAGACCGGCTTATGAGCTTATTCATGCCACGAATGTGACGTCATCAGTGACGTATTTGATCCGCGGCATGGTATGTGTGTAGCGCTGCTACAAGCTCTCGAGAGCAAGGCGTTTAAAACTCGGACAAGAAACACGGTTACACCGATATTCGTTGGATAACGGGTTGCTGTATTTTCGCACCGATTCGACGAATACGCCGCGAGTTGTGGTCCCTCACGATGAGAATATTGAAATACCATATCCTTTATGAGGCCAATGACACCCCACTCTGTGATCATCTCGGTCGTGAAAAGACGTTTAGCTCGGTGAGTTGCTACTATTGGTGACCAAGCAGTACAAATGGACGAGCACATGTGTGCGCACGTGTCAGACATGTCAGAGAGTGAACCTCCTCCGAATGCGGCGGCACCGCTGGCCACTCTACCGGTACCCTCCGGGTGTTGGCAGTTCATCAATATGGACTTGGTGTTTGGCTTGCCGAAGGACACGGCGGGCAGCACGGGCGTGGTGGTCATTGTAAACCGTTTGAGCAAAATGGCTCATCTTGCGGCAGTGCCGGACACCATCGACGGTGTGAGTACAGCGACGCTGTTTCTGGATCGTCTTTTTGACGACATGAACTCCCAGGGTCGATTGTCTCTGTCTGAGCTGGAAAGTTTTGGTTTACAATCTTCTGGGTGCTGGGCACCAAGTTGATTATGTCAACAGCAAACCATCCGCAGACCGATGGTCAGACTGAGCGCGTGAATCGCGTCGTTGAAGATCTTCTTCGCAACGTCTGCACTGAGAGGCCAAAGCGCTGGAGCGCCATGCTGTCACTTGTGGAGTGTTCTCTGCGCATGCAGTGCATTCAACTACCGGCTACACGCCGTTCTACGTGAATGGGCTTGTCAATCCTCGCGTTCCGCCGACGCCTCCATCCCATAGCTCAGGGACTAGTGGGGGAGAAATAGCCGAGCGGCTTGCTGATTTCCGCCCCCTCGCTGTGCGTAAAGAAGTCGATGACTTCCTTTCTACCAGACAGAGTACATTAGCGATGTGATGGCTGAAAGCCAGGATATGCAGAGAGACAATTCAGACGGAAGAGGAAAAATACAAAACATTTTAGGTTGGAGACCTGGTTTTATTCAATGCTAAAAACCTTCCTACACATGCAGTCTCTGCTGTCTTTTGAACAAAGCTCCGTCCACGGCTTATTGGACAATCTAAGGTCGTGGCCAAGCGAGGCCTTGCGTATACGCTAACCTTTCCAAGGAGGATGCGCACCCACATGTCGTTTTATGTGGGCTTTCATAAGCCCTACCGGATTCCGGTGCAAGTGAACGCGGAAGCGTTGGCACCGGGGCGGCGCTCAAAGGAGCTCGGCCACTCAGAAGTAAACCAGCAACTGAATCAGAGCACGGAGTGCAGCAGTTTTTTTCCGTATTTAGCGGCGCAAGGCGCTCCACCGTCACACGAAGTGACGTTTTTGTCTGCTCGAGGAGCCGCTCCAATAGAGCGCGCTAATACCAAATGTGATGCAGTCGGTGCACAAAGTGTTCCAGGCTCTCGAGGTCTTTTGCACAACGGTCGGCGATCTCGGAGAGATGCTCGACAGAGTACCGATGACGACGGACTTTGTTCTCCAACGATTGAAGAGCATCGCGAGTTACCGGCCGGCGATCGAACAAATCGTCATCGCCCGCCGCCGACTTTTCTCGATGAGAATGGTGGGGCCCACCACCTCGTAGAACGTCTTGTGGGTCGATGTCGTCGAAAGGGGCTGACCCAATATCTAGTGAAGTGGCGGGGAAACCCAAACTCCGTGAACTCGTGGTAGTTTGAGGTGCCACTTCGGCAAGGCTGTCCAGCGCTTATGGTCAGAAGGATCAATACGCTCTGAGTCATCGTGCCTCCATCGCTTCTCAGTAGAAGCCCGGGAAGTCGAAGGGCCATGAACTGAGCTCAAACTATGGTCCTGAGCTGCTGGGGTCGTATGCGCACACGTGTGAGAGACCACAGAGTTCTCAGGCGCGCGGGGGATGATTCCGTGTATTGCAGGGCGACAATACGCAGGAAGTCGGCGTGGCGCCTTGAGTTTGGCAAGCTCAAATCGAAGATGGCGCTCTACGTGCACGTCCACCACCTTGTAGCTTTGCTGTAAGGTAGACAACAAGGAAATTTTCGGTGCCGCTGCACCCATCGCTTAAAGAGCTCTTCATCATCTGCAGCGGTTTGGTCAGGGGTGAGCACCACAGAAATAGTCCGCATGCGGGTACAAGATCGCCTTCTTTTTAAGCTCAAAGTCGAGCGCGGTATCGATCCATTAGGATTTTTTGTGGTACAAAAAGCGAGCTCGAAAAGCTTCCGCTGATCAATTTCAGCTTGTGTAGTGGCCGGGGGTTCGACTACGTAGACGCC
Source organism: Plasmopara halstedii (assembly GCF_900000015.1). NCBI lineage: Eukaryota > Oomycota > Peronosporomycetes > Peronosporales > Peronosporaceae > Plasmopara > Plasmopara halstedii. The sequence goes on along the minus strand of NW_020187364.1, from coordinate 610,136 downwards.
GAACGATCGAGTGATCGCGTCTTTTGCTTCAGTAGCGGGATCCGCCAGGCTGGAGCCGTACTCCAGACGAGGGTCTAGGACTAAGCGTGGCAACGAGCGCATGAGAGCGCCCTATGGGCTGCCTCCAATTGCTGCTCTTGTGCCTCGTCGAGGGGGTTAGTTTCGCTTCTCTTCTCTAGTAGCAGACCGAATCTTGATCTGGTGTTGATTTCCGACGCTTTAAGCAATTACACCCAATGCTTTGGCGTCATGCACGAGCCACCTCTCCAATATTTTGCTCTCATTATTCGCACCCATAACGTGCCCCAGAAGCCCTTTTCTTGCGAGGGTCATCCTCATGTTGAACTCCCAACGATAGTAGTTACCATCCTAGGAGGGCTTTGGTGCACTTGGAAGGCACGGAGGTGAAGATGTGGTGAAGCCGGGCTTTGTTTGCGGCTGTTACCTGTTGAGAAGATAGCAAAAACCGAAGTGAATATATATAGGTCCTTAGTTGGCTACTCTGTGCTACCTCTAACCCTGTCTCTCTAGATCGTTTGAGCAGCTTCTTAATGTAACTTTTTTTATCTAGACCAAAGAACGAGCCCTATTCAGCACCCGCAATCAAGATGGTAATTCCAAACATGACCGTAATCCTTGTGACGTCATCCACGTGCACACAGCGGCGAAAACTTAACAACATCCACCACGCCGTATGCTTGGTTCGAAAAAGTATCCTCTGTGTATCATCATGACTAAAAACATTTCTCTTTCTCTCATCTGCTTTGACGTTCAGCACTACACACTGACTTTAATGCTTGTAGTTTGCTCTCCATGCCACATCTGATCGGATACACTCAACAAATCACTTATAAGGCAAGACTGTAGTCTTGATATAGATGCATTGGTATTTTAGCTCTTAACTAATTAACGAAACGAAATGAAAAATGACTGCTTTGCTTAAAAAAAAGTTACATGTACGTTGTGCATGCTGAGACGGTGGTCTTGAAAGCAAGTTTATTCAGCAAGTGTTCTCAAGTCACTTCTTGACATTTCGATCATCGAAAGATGACCTTTATTATATAACCTCTTACAGAAACGCATGTAGCAAATGTCTAAACCACATATCTAGAAACACATGTGCCGATGTAAGATATTTATAGTGTCAAATTTCCAATGAATTCGAAGAGGTAATTTCAGTAAACTCACCTGTGATGAGTGCATCTGCTTCTGAAGCATCGCACTTCAAACTTACTTTTCCTCCATCCACTTCAATTTCAATCGCTGTCACACCTGATCGTGCACAATTGTGCGGTTCTGTCCACTCGACATGATAGACATTTGGTGGTCATACAAAAGCGTTTTCATGTTGAAATGGCGGAGATATCAGAGTCCCGAACGACAGAAAAATGGTTGCTATCCACAGGACACGTCAAATTTATGTAGATCAGTCGTTTTCGACGCAAGCTTACACCAGAGTCATCACGTCAATACATAAGGTCCTAGAGTATTCGAACATCAAGTTGTTCGCAATATCCTTGCACACAAACAATCGTGGCAGATGTTTTGCCTTATACAGCACAACCATAAATTGTTAGATATGTATAATCTTACCATTTTGTATCATGAAGTAAGCTCTGTGTTACTTCAAGACTTCACCCTCTCCTACTTGTCAAGTACAGCACTACAAACTGACTTTTCAGTATTCGTATCGCCACCACACCTGATCGCATACAATTGTGCACATATCGTGATGTCTCAAGGATTAATGCCTCAGATCGTCATACACGTCCAATCTCTTTTCTATCGCGGATGCTAACGACAGGATGAGCAGTTGATATAATCAGGATATGTACAATATTCACGGTCCATGCCTCGAAAGCACGCTTATTCAACAAAGATTTGTTGATGTCCATGATTACTCAATCACCAAGGGAGATCTTTATATTCTATCTGTATAGATGATCAGCATATGCATTACACAAAAACACATGTGTAGATTTAGAGTGGTACTTGTGATCCCGTGGTAAATTCACACATCATTCTACAACTTTTGTTGTTGGCATCATTTCATACATCGAGAATGCCATTCTGATCGTAGCATCACATTTTGCTTGTGAAAACGGATTTTCATTTCCCGTGAACGAACTCAAACGAAGCGTCAAGCATAGTGGAGACCAGTGGAATATTGTTGCGCTCCAGTGCACGCGTTGGCAGAAGCGATAAACAACAAGAGGTCCGAGTTAATCGCGTCAAGATTCCGAAAATGAAACCGTATTTAGAGATGGTGAGATATCGAACCGCTTTCAAAAATTCGCTGAATAAGTGGCTGCATCAAGAATTATATCTCGGAGCTTGATTCATCAAGTCTTTTCCTTTGCGGGGGCTTATAAGGTAAGCAAGCTTTATCTGGATTTTCACCACGCTTAAATATACCTTGAAATATCGAATCACCTTCATATTCATTTGATCGCCATGTTGTTTACTACCTTGAGTTTTACCAGACTTCTTTCGTTATATTGCATTAGTACTTGGCTTTAAAAACCACAGCGAGCATCCAGTGCACATTCGAGTCATTGAGATAATCTCATTGCAATCAGTACAAGTAATTTTGAGACTTTGTTCAATATTTGCAAAATCTTAACTTGTATCGGTTCTCAATGGAAGACCCAGCACTACGTCTGATTGTTTACACACCTGAATCTTCTTTCACACTATTCACCTTATCACAACGAGCCTCGCTTCTTACACATCTGAGCATTTTTCACCATCTCAGCCCGAGGAAATACCAAATGTTTATTCCAAACGTGACCAACTCAAAGCTCATAAAGTAACTAACATGCTTTCATCACTCCAGGATCTAGACATTAGCCTTGCTCGACACATATTATTACAAGCCAATCCAATGAACTGGGCTTGTCAATATGGTGATGTCTCTATTTCGACTTTGTTAGCTCCATGTTGCTAAGTACAAGACCGCAAGCCGCGTGGTAAATGCTTATCATAAGCGTGAAAGCTGTCGGCTTTTCCACGATAGATATTTATGGGATGGGAGTGACGATGCACTGTGGGATTTACATACTTTGGACAAATCAGTGCATGGAAGATAGGAAGAGAAAGATTCCGAGCTTCCTCTTCTGGTAATCATAGATTTATGAATACAAAGAGGGGGATAGGAAGGAAAAAATCGAACGGCGTAATCAATAGACAGTGAATTGCGATGAATAGTGAAGAATGAAGATGAAGATAAATTCGATCATGAGGGCAACGGTAATTAGATTATACAGCGTGCATCTGAAGTAAGGCTTGTTTCTTATAAACTTTGATTACGATATTTCTCATTATTTTGTACTAATCGCAAGTGTGGTCCAACTTTCTAGGAACCTGACGATCAGATTTGCGCGACTAAAGCAGGACTTACAATGCAAGTATCATAATCTACCGTTTGGTAAAAAAAAATTGTGGACGACTTCAGGCTGTGGATTCACAGACTGCCAAAATCTACTTATATATTGAAAGAGAGTGTGAAGTTATCGCTACTATTTGTGTCAACTATATAAACAGCACATACTTCTATTCTCCTGTCATTCCTTAAAATTTTTAAAGATCAAATACTCGACCGTATTCTTTCAGGGTTGGTATGCCGTCAATAATGATAAGCTACCTGCTTTCTAGGTGACCTGTTTCTCACAATTTCTTAGTCTTACACTTAGCATAATGATTAATTTGATATGATACAAAGAGCTTTGTCATTATATCAAGATACGACTCTGAGATATGAAGATATACTAACATATAGTGGCCAAGTAGGCCAAGATGCATAAAGATCAAGCAAGATGGAATTTAAACTCGCACTTTATCATTTGTGCATTAAATCACAGCTGATATTTCTGCAAAGTTATTGATAGCCAACGTTTTGTGTGTCTTTAAATCATCTGGACTCTTAACACATTGTCCGACCTCAAAGCTTACGTTTTATTACGTCAAGCTCGCATGGCATGTAGCTGCATCGTAGGAAGTTTCAAATGCAAAAAATCAAAGAGCCCACTGCAATGTTGGTCCTTGAACTTATAAAGGAAAGACTATCCCGATCACATACTGTCGTTCGCGCTCGCAGCTTGACGATATAGTGTACTCGATATCTTTGCTCGAAATGTGCAAATTTGTTACAGCGCGTATACGATACCATCAGCGTAAGCTCCAACAAGCACACCTTTTTCTGATTTCAGTTTCTGTACAAGAGTCGTCGCGTTTAGTTTAGCGTCTGCGATAAGTGTGAAGAAAACGATGTTCGTGTCAATTGTATTCGGATCAATGTGAATTTCAGTGATGGATGAAAGACCATGAGCCAGTGTCTGTGCATTGTTGTGGTCGTCCACAAGTCGATCAAATTAGTTGTCAAGTGCGTACAGTCCAGCCGACGCAATGATACCAGCTTGACGCATACGACCACACAAGGACTTTCGAAGTCGCGTTGCATGATAAATAAATTCTTCAGATCCAGCAAGAATCGAGCCAACTGGCGCACCCAAACCTTTGCTTAGACAGAGCTTAACTGAGTATCACCACGTACCAGTTTGTCCATGGGAATTCCGGACGCTACGCTAGCATTTGCCGATCGAACTCCGTCAACGTGGAGGCGAAGATTGCGCTTATGACACAATTGCTCCAGTGTACGAACGAATTGTTGCGGTAGAACACGTCCTCCACAAGTATTTTGTGTATTTTCGATTGGCACGAGCCTCGTGCGTGGATAATGTGGATCGTCGGCTCGAATAGTATTTTAAACCTCTTTAAAATCAAGTGTTCCATCTCGTTGATTCTCGACTGTATGCAAACTTACTCCCATCTACGCTTTCAAAGTAGGAAAAGTATTTAGTTCATTAATTACTTTTCTTCATGGATTGGTTGTCAAAGTCAAGCACATGATTGCTTTCGATATGATGGAATCGCATACTAGCTCACTTGTGGGCTCTTGGTAAGTGACTAACAAATGTTCGTGCACATTTGTTGTTTTCGGGATAATGATATCTCAGCAAATGATTTGTTTGCTATCAACAAGCAAAAATAAAACCAAGCAGATTATTAAGATGAAGTTTCTAGATTCACTCAGAAAACTCAGGTGTTGGGATTCAAACCTAACAACCTCCTTTACAATAACGATCTTACAATGATCAATGCTTTAATGTGAATTTCGAACCGCATTCTGCTTATAGCTTAGGCACAAAATTAGAGAACGACGCCTGTAGCTCGTTAAAAGCATGAAAAGCTACAATTTATGCTCTCGAAAGATAGCGACGAGATAAAAGCGTAAGAATTTGATATATGATAGTGACGCATTCGAGTTTTTATTGCCGTGTTTTGATACGTCAGTAAACGATAGTAAGGAAGATTGTTCGATGTCAGGAAAATGAGGATTACGAGAAAATCTAAGATCAGACAGCATACATTTGTGTTCGTCAATTCGCTAAGTATCGCGAAAGATGGATAGTACTATTCGAGAGAAACAAATCTATTTCTTAATAAATTAAATCACTTTCTGCTCGGCAAATCGAGCTCATCACTCACGATAGACACATGAGGACTAGGATAGCTGCAGTCCAACCCTTCTTAGTCTCGAATTTGGCTATAAATTAAAAATTAGCTTTATGTTCTGGACTCTTTTTGTTTTTATATCAACCACGCTGTATGTTCAATTCAAGTGGGGTATATTCAATGTATCAAACTTTCTCTCTCTCGTTCATCTGCTTTTGACGTACAGCACTACACACTGTCTTTAATTCTATTCACTTAGCTCTTCATGCCTGTCACATTACACTCAACATATTAGCTATAAGAAAAAACTGTAGTCTTGATATTGATGCACTCTTATTTTCGTTTTCGGACGAATCGAAATAACAAGTATTTAGAAGCGTAACATTAAGGTTGTGCATGCTTTGACGGTGTTCTTAAAAGCACATTTATTCAGCAAGTATTTTCACGTCACTTCTTGAATATTACGTCCGTAATTAATAGTGTGCCTGAACCGTCGTATGAAACTGCGGTCACATAACCGCCATAGCGGGCTATTCAGCGGTGCAATCTCCACACTCCCACTCGCCGCTAATACCACTTCATTCGTGAAAACGTGCAGGAAAAACAATCGAAGATTGACTATATTGACACGAAGTATCAGCTCGCAGATTTTGCTGACGAAAGCACCCAGAACGAAGATGCTGCAGTATTTGCGTGAAGCTTCAGGAATCAAGACCAAGTCAGCAACCAAGCATAATTAACGCTTGATATCCACATGATTCGTCCTCGCATGGTATCCAGCGTAATTGGCCAATGCGATTGCTCCTTGATTATCTTCCCACGCCTTCGTGCCTTCAACTTGCTCATGACCCATGTTGTTAAGCATTGCTCGCGTCCCAACTCAAGGTTATAAGAATGGCAGATGTAGAAGTGATGTGCGCTTGTGTGTGC
>NW_020187364.1:602927-603682 GCF_900000015.1 Plasmopara halstedii | reverse complement strand
AGAACTACCCACTTCATGACAAGAAGATACTTGCGATGAGGTATGCACTTGTCAAGTTAAGGATCCACCTGCTCGGCTCCAAGCCGTGTGGGATCTACACCGATCATGCGTCACTACGCACTGCGACTCAGTTGCCCCACCTCTCGCAGAGGATGGCTAGATGGCTATTCTTCTTTGCGGAATATAACTTCGAGGTGAAGAATAAGCCGGGAAAGCAGAATACTTTGGCTGACGAGTTGTCACGCAGAACAGGCTATGAGCTTGTTGATGTTACAACTGTAACGTCGTCTGTGACAGATTTGATCGGCACCGCATATGCGGGTAATGCGATGTGTGTAGCGTTGCTACGAACTCTAGGGAGCAAGGAGTTTGGAAACCCGGACAAGAAATTGTCATCAAGATTGCGTGCACGATTGCACCGATAATAACGGGTTACTATACTACAGCACGGATACACCACAAATTGTGGTTCCTCATGATGAAAATTTGAAATACCGTATCCTCTATGAGGCTCACGACACGCCACTCAGTGGTCATTCCAGTCGCGAGAACACATACAACTCTGTAAGTCACCACTATTGGTGGACTAAGTTGTTCAAATAGACGAGAACCTATGTGCGCACGTGTGAGATGTGTCAAAGGGTAAAACCCTCTCCAAAAGCGGCTGCGCCGCTTGCCAGCTTACCGGTTGCTACTGGGTGCTGGCAGTCCATGAGTTTGGACTTTGCGTTTGGCCTGCGGAAAGATTCGACAGA
>NW_020187364.1:602227-602556 GCF_900000015.1 Plasmopara halstedii | reverse complement strand
CGAGTGCATGCGCACGAACAAACTGTACGCTAATGCAGACAAGTGCATCTTTGGCGCAGAAGAAATTCCCTTTTTAGGGTGCTTCATTGGGAAGCGTGGCCATCGAGCGGATCCCGCTAAGGTCAAGGCCATTGTAGACTGACCGGTTCCAAAGATATAGAAGGACTTGCGAAAGCGGCTTGGTCTCGCCAACTACTTGTACAAGTACAGCGTAAACTACTCAGAATTGGCCCGGCCATTATCCAATCTCCATAAAAAGGTGGCGGAATGGTGTTGGAACACTGATCATCAAGAGGCTTTTGACGGAGTGAAAGACAGCCTCCTGCATG
>NW_020187364.1:601449-602217 GCF_900000015.1 Plasmopara halstedii | reverse complement strand
TCGCAGCGTCTGCGCTGAGACGCCGAGGCGCTGGAGCGCCATGTTGCCAATCGTAGAGATTGCACTGAACAATGCAGTGCATTCGTCAACCAGCTACACGCCGTTCTACATGAACGGAGTGATTCCCCCTCACGTCCCACTGACGCCGCCATCCCAGGCACAGGGCTTGGTGGGGGAGGAATAGCCGGACGGCTAGCTGATGTCATCCCCCTCACCATCCGTAAAGAAGTCGATGACTTCTTGTTTACCAGACTGAGTGTCCTATGGCACGTTCGCGATGCGATGGTTGAGAGCCAAGATCTGCAGAGTCAATATGCAGATGAAAAAGGAAGAGGCAAAGTGGAATGCTTTAAGGTCGGGGACCTGGTTTTATTGAATTCAAAAAAACCTGCCTACTCATGCAGCCTCTGCTATCTTCCGGACGAAGCTTCGTCTACGGTTTATCGGACCGTTTAAGGTTGTGGCCAAACGAGGCCAGGCGGACACGCTGAGCCTTTCAAAACGGATGCGCACCCACCCGGTGTTTTACGTGGGCTTGCTCAAACCGTATCGGGATCCGATCATGTGAACGCGGAAGCGTTGGCGCCGGAGCGGATCCCACGGGCCCTCGGCCACCTAGAAGTTGAACCAGCAACTGGTTCTGAACACGGAGCGCAGCAACTTCCATTTCCAATGGAGCCAAGCGCTCCACCGTTGCCTGCATTCGCCTGCTCCACGGCTAGGAGTCGCTTCGACAGAGAGTAATAGTCCTCAAGGCGAAGTAACCGA
>NW_020187364.1:601284-601421 GCF_900000015.1 Plasmopara halstedii | reverse complement strand
GCACGGTCGCGTCGCACTTCTATGCCCAAACAATAGCGCAACTCACCAATTTCCTTGAAAACAAACTGTTCCTATAGTCCGCCGCGCACCAATTTAATGTCGTCCAGTTCCGGGCCAATAACAATTAAATCGTCCAT
>NW_020187364.1:600508-601274 GCF_900000015.1 Plasmopara halstedii | reverse complement strand
TGCTTTAAATCGCCAAGAGCGTCCGCACAGCGATATGCTACTTCAGCATGACGCTCAGGATCTCCGGATTCGAGGGGCCTTGTCCTCAAGGGCTCGAAGAGAATCACGAGTCACCGGACGGCGGTCGACTCGGTCGTCACCGCCCGCCCCCGACTCTTCTCGATGAGAACGGTGATCTCCACTATCATGTGGAACATCTTGTTGGACGAAGTCGTCACCAGGGTCAAACCCAATATCTGTTGAAGTTGCGGGGATATCCCGACTCAGAAAACTCGTGGGAGTTTGAGGCGCCACTTCGGCAAGATTGCCCAGTCGCCGTGGGCGCTTTTGATCGGAAAGATCAGGACGTCCTGCGTCATCAGACGCCTCGCGCTTCCCGGCAATAGCCAGGGAAGTAGACGGGTAAGGAGCTGAGCTCAAGCAGTGACCCTGAACTCTTGCGGTCGAAGACACAGAGTTCGCGGGAGAATTAGGGGTTGTTAACCCATACGACGAAGGGCGAAAATCCGAAGGAAGTCGACGGCGTGCCTAGAGCTTGGTAAACTCAAAGCGGAAGTGTCGCTCCACACGCGCGTCCACTTCCTTCTGGCTCAGCGGCAGGTTATGCAGTGAGGAAAGTTTTCGGTGCCGGTGCACCCATCGCTCAAAGAGCGCTTCGTCATCTGTAGTGCTTTCGCCAGGGGCAGGCACTACAGGCATTGTCCGCATTACGGGTACACTAGAGCCACCTCGTTGAGCACTTTGACGAGTGCGATAATCGTTTAAC
>NW_020187364.1:585757-600224 GCF_900000015.1 Plasmopara halstedii | reverse complement strand
TTCAAAGCGGGATCCGCAGGGCAGAAGCCATATTCCACACGAGGGTCAATGACCGACCGTGGATGGGCGCACTTTAGAGCCGCCCTATGTGCAGCTTCAAGCTGCCGCCTCTGTTCCCCGTCGAGGACATTGGTGATTAAACCACGTTCCTCAGTTGACGAGAAGTCAGGGAACGGACATGGGGTCCACAAGGCGCGAGCAGAGCTCGTATCCTGCTGCTTGTGCAGCTCGCTTTTCTCGTCATCCCATGCGGGAAAAGCGGTGTCAGACTCATATGCGACAACATTCTCAACGAGGCCACTCGGCACTGAAAGCGTGCGCGGAGCGCGACGTTTGTGCTCATCGGGCCTAGGATATACATCCCCCGGTACAGCGGACGCACTGTCCGACATGGCACCGCGTGCGGGGGACGGGGGGCGAAGTTGGGCTCTGCCCGTGCTCGCTGTCAGAACCAGCGACACTTGATGGTTTTTGTGTCGTGGTCACAGGGCTCATTGAGCAAGGAAGTTGTTAAACTCCAACAAATTGAGTTGCAGTGTCTAACGGACACGCGAGCCTCGTTGAGGCAACAATAGATTAGAACTGCAAATGTTCTCAATCTTAGTGGGGGAGGGTGTAACGGGGTTACACGAACCCTAATAACAGGTGTGTGTGTCACACGAGATGTGCATTATGGAACCACACACCCAAACAAGAATACGGATCGGGGCTAGGTAGCCAGTAGTTATTCATGTATTAGATTGACTATATATATTTAGTATGTTTAGGAAAATCTAAACTTTTGACATTAGGATAAAAATAAAAATAAAATAAAAATCAGTTTGGAATTTAAATCGAAGAGTCGATAAGCCTTGGGAAGGCAAAAATCACTCTTGAAGCATTGCGATCCGCTAACTCATACTCGGTTCTTGTAAAGATCGAAAGGTCTAAAGTACGCCTCCTTAAGCGTTTTGCTACGACAGCCCCGCTGCAAATAGGCTATCCGAGACAGCGCCAAACCAGCACGTACATTTGTGCCTGAGAGGAGGATTTGATAGAAATGCGGTAAAATCGTAATTGAGATTATCGTTTCTAAACACCTACATGATGGTGAAACTACTGAAACTCCTACAGGTTATATGTATAAAACCTGTACATGCAGAAGTAAAATCAATGAACCTGATGTATAAAACCTTGTGTACACTGAGGTTAAACCCAGGGGAACCTTAATAATTTGAACATGGAGTCATTGATATGCTCTCCACAAAGTGACTGGCTCGCGCAATTCATTTCAGATGGAGAAGACACGTCGGTCTAAACATCAGAGTAGATTCCAGAGTAGGAACAATTATTACTATCTGTCAAAGGAGCGATAAGATATAATTATACTTGCTAAATCTGTATTACATATACAGAAATTTGTTTGACACGCTCTTCTTCGACTTGCACATGAAAAAGTGGTGTCTACAATGAAATTGGTTGCAAAAGCGAGAAGCTGCCCGTTCCTAGGTGAGGTGGCTGGCCTAACACTAGACGAGCGGACGGACTCTCTAATCTATCCACTAAACCACTTAAAGCAGCCTGGGATAGAAACTTCATGGACGTTTCAAACGTAATTTGCTGCAAAGGTGAGCCTTTATAATTTATACCCATTCGGTTAAGTGGCATGTAGTCACCTTGTGCAGTCATATAGTCGGCAAGCAAGCTGAGGTGACGGGGATCAACGCTGATACCATAAACGCCAAAAACGTCCATGATTTGCTTAGAAATGCTTGCGCGAGCAGCCTCGACACCGAACGTCTGCAATACTTTGTATATGTCGTTAGTGACGAGGTTATTGACATCCAAAAGCTCGTCAAACCCCCAAATCTCCTGAAAATTAAGACCCTCGGTCTGAAGGCAGGGCTTCTCCTCCTGCGACTCACCAACGCGCTGATTGATTAGATAACACCGCAAAATACCCGGGCAGTACCGCACCAGCACCTGCTTAGCCACTTTCTCGACAAGCGGTACCATCAGCAGCGCTTTAGATTGCGTCGGAAAACGAAGGTGCAGCTCAACAAAGTTTTGCTTGGAATTGCGTCCGCAAAAGACAAAGGACGGATTTTTGCGCACGCTGTTCGGAACGTCCAGAGACTGCATGTCATCAGCAGATATTGCTTTCGTCTGGGTCTTCGATAAAGACTTCACGGAAATATCATCCAAAACTGAAGAATTGGGGCTCTTCTTGTTGCCTAAAGTCTCATTATCAGAATCGATGTCCGACTCTTCCTCCAATTGTGTATTTCGGATGATTTCATCTTCTTCATCCATCTCACCGTAGCCCTGAACTTCTCCACGGCTACCAAAACGAAGCGTGCCCTGTTCATCGTCATCATCATCATCGTCTTCATTTATGTGCTTGAGAGTAACATCTGAAAAAGTCTTTACGTTGTACTTTTCTGCCGCGGTAGAAACAGTAACACCACTTTTTTTCAATTCTTGAGATATTGAATATAGCAGCTTGCTGACAAAAGTCCGACCGACAGAGTCGAACACCTGGTCCGCACTTAGTCCAAATACGCGCTTTATCTCTTTAAAAGGAAAAAATGTCAGGCGAATATGGTAGTCGCGTACCCATAAAATACCATTTTCGCTGCAGTTAAACTGGTCCTTGACACATATACCGCCAGCATTTCTCAAAAGTTCGAAAAGAACGACCTGATTTAGATGCTGCTCTACCACCTGCGCACGCGACGACTCGACATCGTCGCGAAGAGGAATTGTCATCATAGGAGTGGACATCTGTTGACTAGCAGTCATGATGATTTCACGCAGGCGTGGAATGCCTAGCGTTACATTAGCAGCACCGTGACCCGCAAGATGGAACGTATTGAGCGTCATCTGCGTCGATGGTTCGCCAATACCCTGAGCAGCAAGAATGCCAACGTTTTCCCCAGGTGCACACATACTGCGTAAATAATTCACCCAGACAAGTAGCTGGAAAGCATCCGGACTCACAGTGTGCTTCGACTGCATGACATCCCTGTCAACCCCACCATTTGCAGTATGCTTTCTCTTCCTCGATTTTTTGTCCTTCTTGCTCAACTTCAAATATAGGCGATTAGACGGATTACGAGCGTTATAGCTACGCAATTTATCCTGAATACGCTCCGAAACCAATCCTACATGCTCATTTAGCGGCAGACTCTGCATCACCGGCTCCTCCAGCAGCACTTTAATTATGTCCACTCGACCAGACATGGCTCGAGTGGATTTTGTCGGTCTGCTTGTCTTAAACTTCGCAGTTCGAGGAACGCCGAATACCTTCAGGCCAGTGTCCAAGTACCTGACGTCATATTTTTGCTCACGCCAATCCTCAGTATCCGCACCAACCGCTACGATTTCGGCAACATGATAGCCTAATTCAATATTACCGCGTTTCCACTTTTTTTCACCTTGTTTTAGTCGGCGGACCATCACCTTCACACCAGGCTTCAGCTTTGACGATCTGTTTTCTTTAATCTCACGAATCTCCTTGTGCATACTCAACGGCTTCATAATGTCTAGCTTAGTATCATTGAAAAAGTTTGCATTAATACCGTACTTGTGGGATATGCTGCGGTGATTCATTGCTTGAAAATCAAATTGCGCATCATTTCCTGACAGCATGGCACCTTGCACCGGATCAATGCCGTCTTCACCATACAGAAACTGAATTACGCTACCGTCGCTGTTGCGCACAGTGTGGTCGTAACTGACGTTAAGATCTTCAAGGTGCTTAATTAGACAACGCTGAAGATAACCACTACGACTTGTCTTTACGGCCGTGTCGACAAGGCCCTCACGGCCGGCCATACAATGGTGATAGTACTCCTGGGGACGTAAACCGGTCAGGAATCGATCTGTAACGTAACCACCAGCGCGCGGAGCAGGATCAAACGGCTCAAACGAAGGTAGCGAACGACCACTGCATAGAATAGGGACACGACGGCCTTCGAGGGCCTGCTGACCTAGGCCACACGAGATTTGCGAGTGGTTTACCATGGAGCCCTTGGCACCAGTCAGTACCATAAGCGAAAAATTGTTTTTTGGAAACGCTTTTGACTGACCCGAAGGCAAACATTTCTTAATAATATCACTATTTGATCCGTGCACACAGCCCATCATATGAGCATCCAGAGCTTTCGTGTTGTTGACAGCGCCAGGCCCAGAGAGCAGTGTTTGCATACGATCTCGAATTCTTGAGCGCTCTTCCTCGTTCATACGGCGTTTCTTGCCATTCTTTTCATCAGCTCGTTTTTTCGCGAGAAGCTCAAAGAGACCAGCAAATTCGGCGTAAGCCTCCTCACCCATAGCTTCGGATTCCTTGACAAGCTTGCGACGGCATTTTTCAGCAAGTGGATTCAATGTCAAATCCTCCAGCGCACAGGTATGTCCAGCATATTGCAGGTAGCAAGTAAGCAATCGACCAAGCGCTGATAGAAAATCGGCGGCAATACGGGCGCCATAGACTTCATAACATGCGTGAACCATACCGTACATACTTGCCCCAAACTGACTCTTATCCAGAACACCCTGCAGTAGCTCGCCATCGCGAAAGGTCACAACGTGCTCATTGTTTGCAGAACCGTATAATTCACCTTTAATCTTAGCCTTGCTGTCCAGGTTTAATGGCGGTAAACCCTTCGTAAGTAACTTTAGTACAGAGGTGATCACCTGCTTGCCCGTCCAGAGCTGCTTCGGTTTGAGTATAGCGGGTGGTATGGTCTCGACGTGTGCCTTCTCCGCACCAGCGTCTTCCATACTAGCCCAGGCGTTGTACAGAAGCTGCATATACATATCCTTGGTCAGAAACGTGTCTCGCTGAGTCAACTTCACACCTGAGTCAACGTGATCCTGGATCAGACCACGCAACGGTGAACCATCTGTCGGCACGATATACTGATTATCATTTGCAGCAATGTTGTACGCCTCAGAACGCGCCAGCTCGTTTTGGGGAAAGTGCATGTTCATCTCATCGCCATCAAAATCCGCGTTGAAAGTGTTACAGTTGGCGTAGTGCATGCGAATAGTCTGCATCTTGGGGTTCGTAAGAACACGCGTCGTATGGGCCATGATACTAGGCTTGTGTAAGGTTGGTTGACGATTCATAAGTACAACGTCTCCAGTCATCAAATGGCGCCAAACGCGCTTCACTCGATTCTTGCTAGTGCCCTGGGCACTTGCTGAGCGTGTGAGCAACGTCTTGCTGATAGCCTCACGCTGGTGTGGTGTGCGCTTGCTAAGGTCAATCAAACGGCCATTTTCGCTTTCTACAAAGTTCGCACCAGGATGAACGTCTGGTCCATTTATCACGAGTTGACGCATTTCTTTAACATTCCATGGTGTCACGGGCTGAGGATACGTGAGAGTTTTAGCGAAACGAAGCGGCACACCAATCTGGCTTGTACCAATGTACGGATCAGGCGATATAACAGAACGAGCAGCATAGTTGACGCGCTTGCCCATCATATGCTTGCGAAAAAGTCCTTCCTTTTTTTCAATAATTTGTTTGATACCTTGCGCAACGTCAGTCCCAGGTTTGCCTTTGCTGCTATCCACAAGAAGATTCACGGCATTCTGCAACTCCGTCCACAGTGCAAGCTTACGCGAGAGATTCAGCTGCTGCTCTTTATCGACGTCATCCTCCTCCGATGTTGTTGAGGCATGGCGCGTATAATAATCACCCTGAACAATACTTTCACTATAAGACAAAATTTTCGACAAATGCGTGTTCTGGGCATGCTCGAATTGCTTGTCGCCCATAAAAACAGGCGGCCGGAATCGCGAGGGTGCAACAGGAATGACATTTAGAAAAAATTTGCGCCATCCATATGATTTGCGACCAGAAACACGGCCGTTGGCGATGTCGCGGTCACCATAAAGCAGCTCCATAAGACCATCCTCATTCTGCCACATTAACTGCAGCTGCGATTGCACCTCAAGAGGAGGCAAGAACTTGCTTTGCGACAAAGATTCCTCAATATTCACAAACTCGTCGTCATCGTCCTCCATCTCAGACTCGGAATCATTATCATTCACGTCAACGCTGTCCGTTCTCGATACAAAACCATGAATTGTGTCTAACGCAGAGGTCATCGTGAGATTTTTTGACTGATTACTTTTACGAGAGCGCGCGCTAAGTTCTTTCAGAAAAATTTTAGCCGAAGAATCCTGCCTGATTGTGGGAGAAATGGCACCGCAATTCTCACATTTACCTGTCTTGTTCTTCAAAAATTCAGTAGCAAGCTTCTCGCGAGAAACTTCGGCGGCACGGGGCAATGGGCACAGCAGCTGTACCTTACCATTGTCACTGCGAGATTTAGAGAGAGCCAGGCGCTCGTATTCGTCTAGTATTGCTTGCTGGCGCTGAAAAGTGCGCTGAGGAGGCTCGTCCTCGACACCATTTCGCTGCTCAAGCAGCTCGCCCAGCTGTGCTGCATCATCCTCATAGCCATTATCTATAAGCAAGATCTTGACGCGTACAACACGTGAGCATGCACTGGCCACGCGAAATTTATGGCATGTAAAGCACTTGCGTTTTAGCAAAGTAAGCAACTGGCTAAAGAGCACAGGGTTATAAACAGGCACAGGCAGCTCGATGTGGCCAAGGTGGCCAGGACATTCCTTCTGCGTTTGGTGACAGGTTGGACAGATCATATTAAAGTCTACGGGACCCAAAGCCGGGTCGTAAAGGCCACCCACGACAGGATTGTTTAGCGAGTCAAAGCTCAAGCGGCTGGTAATCTGCTTCACACTCAAGTCGCGAATTTCAGCGTCACTATAGAAGCCAAAAGCAACCTCCGTGACCTCATGGCGGAGAATCGTCTGATCTGTGGCGGAGTCCATAACGGTGATGAGTGCTAAAGAGTGATTGTCTCAATGGGAACAACTGCTGCAATTGTTGGTTGTCAAAGGCCGTAAGAAATTTCGACCAATTATTATTTAACTAGTTAAAAACAAAATAACTAGTTAAGTCTGACTCGAAATTTACGCCTCACACATGCCACAGTCAGCGATAACGACAGGCTGCGTCGGCTTGTCGCCCTCATCAGTATCTAGGCCTTCAATGCGTTTCACGACATCCATTCCTTCCACAACCTTACCAAACACTACATGCTTACCGTCCAAATGCGGCGTGGGCACAGTTGTGATAAAGAATTGCGACCCATTGGTGCCAGGCCCAGCGTTTGCCATGGAAAGCAAGCCTGGTTCCGAATGCTTGAGACGAAAGTTTTCATCCGGAAACTTTTCGCCATAAATGCTTTCGCCGCCCGTGCCGTCACCGCACGTAAAATCACCACCCTGAAGCATGAAGCTCTTAATTACGCGGTGGAAAGTACTGCCTTTGTAATGCAGTGGCTGGCCCGCCGAGCAGTTGCCTTTCTCCCCTGTGCATAATGCACGGAAATTCTCAACGGTTTTGGGGCAAATATCCCTGAATAACTGCATCACCACTTTCCCAGCATCCTCCTCTCCAATTTTGATATCGA
Organism: Plasmopara halstedii; assembly: GCF_900000015.1. NCBI lineage: Eukaryota > Oomycota > Peronosporomycetes > Peronosporales > Peronosporaceae > Plasmopara > Plasmopara halstedii. The sequence continues at coordinate 592,731 of NW_020187364.1, read as the reverse complement.
AAAACACTTTCGGATTACTTGGGTCCAACGACGGCTCTGCCTCAATAACCGACTTATCCTCATACATGGATACTTTACCAAATAGCCCGCCAAAGACCATTTTTTCTTTCTCACGTGTCTCCTTCATTTTTCTCTTCAAAACATCGATCTCTCGACGCACATCACGGTTAGATGGATCCAATTTGCCAGCAGCCAACAAGTCCTCCTTTGCACGGTCCAGATCGTTGGTATACATACGACCTACACCACGACGAAATAGTGCCTTGACATTGGTGGGATCATTGCTTAGAGCCTTTGTAGCTACAGATACGGCCTCTGCATAGTTTTCCACCTTTAGATACGCCATAGCAGCATTCAAATAACACGTGGTCTGCAAATCTTTCATAATTTTTTTGTCCTCATCAGCAACATCGTACATGTCTTCCATAAACGACGCAGCATCATTGTACGTGGAGGCCGCAATGCCAAACTGCTTCGCCTTAAACTGCTCTGTACCCATGGCTTTAAGCTTTGTGGCCTGATCGACCTTCTCCGCGGTGTCCATTTCCCACATTTCCTTGGCCTTTGGGCTGAAGCCAAGGAGTTCTACATCAAATTTTAAGGTTGCGTTTGCGGGGATCTTGGGCGGGCTGCCATTCGCGCCATAGGCGTATTCAGGTTTGCAAGTTAGCATCGCTTTCTGCAACAAAGTCACATATATAATCACGAAGATAATTTCAATGGTTTGATGCCACGTCATACCTCGCCGACTCTCATCGAGGCAAAAGCCAAGTCCCACGCCTTTATCACATTGCCCTTACCCAAAACAAACTTAAATTCCGAGTCGCGGTCGCGCGAGCTATCAAACTTAGTGCCGTCTAGTAACGTGCCAGTGTAGTGGGCTAAGCAAGCATGATTTCATTAGCTTTCAAGGCCAAACTTATGTCTTGGTCTCAATATAAGTAATATCTACGCACCGCGAATCTCGTCACCAGCGGGTGGACACTCGCCCGAGCCCTCAAAATATGTTTCCTTGAGTACGCCGCCATCTCCTGACAGATCCACAGGCTCTCTCATTGCTGGGTCGCTCATCGTGTGAATTAGTCAGCCAAACGAAAGTGTTGAAACGTGAGAGAGTATCCACCGTGGTACGTTCGCGAAGATCTAGCCTCGAAATCAGTTTTCGCAGGTTCTACTTGTCTAGCCCGAATGTTCTCGAATTTTAATGTTGAAGGAAGTCACGCTTATAAAGTAAAGCGCACATTTTTGTACATGACCTCACAGATCGCTACGAGCTTTCACAACACGATAACAATGCCAACCGCTTCCTCTATGACCACTGTTAAGACGCAAGTCTGCAAAAGTGGGACACAGCAAGCTCGAGTGGTTCGCGAAAGACCTACCGCAACTCTGTCGACCTGGTTATGTATAATGCTAACCCACGTTGATTTCTGTATGATCAGACAAATACACTGTTTTTCGGTGACTCTTCGTAGCGGCATTGTTTACAGTTAGTAACGTCCGACATATATCTTAAGTCAACTGTACTATTAGGCATTGATTGGTGACAAAAAGGCAATATGAAGGCGGAAGAAAAGGAGGCTGAGAACATTCGTGTAGCCGTGCGATGTCGGCCTATGAACGAGCATGAGAATCGTGAGCAGGCAGTCTCGTGCTTTACGTGTGGTTCAAATGGCTCAGCTGTGCTCACAAATATCGAAAACCCCACAGAACAGCATGAATTCGGCTTTGACTTCGTTTATGGTTGCGACTCGAAGCAAGAATTGATTTTTGAAGATATAGGTTTGCCACTATTGGATCGAGCTTTCGGAGGATACAACGGTACAATTTTTGCCTATGGACAGACAGGGAGTGGCAAGTCTTTTAGTATGACAGGTGTGACAGGAGGATTAGAGAATCTGGAAGGTCTGATTCCACGAGTTAATCGTGCCATTTTTGATCGCATTGCCAAAGATTTGGTCAAAAACTCCAACAAGCGCTTTCTTGTAGAATGTTCGTATTTTGAAATTCATAACGAAATCGTTTACGATTTGCTCAATTCTAACGGCAACAATAAGAAGAAGAAAGGTGGCTTGGAAATCAAGGAGCACTCTGTGCTTGGAATATACGTGAAAAATCTTCAGGAGCGAGTTGTAGAAACGCAAGAAGAGATTGTGGAACTCATTGCGCTAGGAGCACAATCAAGAACAGTGGGATACACGCAAATGAATTCCGAAAGCTCTCGGTCGCACTCGATATTTACGATAAAGATTCATCAGAAGGATGCTGAAGATGAGACAAAGAGTGTTTTTGCAAAGATAAATCTTGTGGATCTTGCTGGTTCGGAGCGCGCTGCGTCGACGGGTGCACAAGGTGATCGGCTTCGCGAAGGAGCGAACATTAACAAGTCGCTTAGTGCATTAGGCAACGTCATTAACGCTCTCGTCGAGGCCTCTCGAGCCAGCAAGAAGGTGTTCATTCCATACCGAAACTCGAAGCTGACGCGTGTGCTGCAGGAATCCCTCGGTGGCAATAGTCTCTGCTCGATGCTTGCAACGCTTTCGCCCGCCAGTATTAATTTCGCAGAGACGCTGAGTACGCTTAAGTACGCTAGTCGCGCCAAGAGTATTAAGGTGAATGCCAAGAAAAATGAAGCATCATCGCAGATTTCGCAGCTCAATAACGAAATTGCAGCGCTTAAGCAAAAACTTCAAGAGCAAATGGGAGCTACTCTTGGTCTTGACCCTCAGGAAAAGGATAAAATCGTAGCGATGTATGAGAAGCAGATTCAAGAGATGGACCGTGTAAGGCTTCAAACTTGGGAGGACAAAGCAAAGCTCTCCAAACAGCACGAAGTGGAGCGCAAGAAACGTGCTCGAGAACGTGCTCAGGCTGATCAGTGCATTCGAGATGAACGAACAAAAAAGTGGCGATTGCTTGAAGAAAAGGGTGATCTTGAGCTTATGATGCGTGCCCTTCGCGATGTTGACGACCCCAATTGCGTAGTAGCTGACGCCGGGGCAAGTTTGGTGGTTATGCAATGGCTTGAGACTGCTCAGAAAATGAAAATTATGGAAGATGAAGCCAAAGACTTGCGCACTCTTATTTACATATTTCGAGATTCCCTTCACAAAGACGCCGACTTATGGGCACGACGATGTGGTCTGATTCCAGATACCACAAAAGCTACCAACAACCTCATTTGCGATCATCGGGAAGACACAACAACTGCGTCGGCTGCACACATGATTGCAAGTCAAATGGGCAGCAAGTTGCAGAATGTTAATGATGAATGTGAAAAGTTGCATTTATTGGAGAATCGGCTTGTTAATGATCGCAGTACATTAATCAACACGATGACTATTGAGTTGTTGCGTTTGAAGTCACTTCACGCGCAGATGCAAGCTGAGAAAAGTTCCGTAAAAAACATTTCTGCTGAAAAGATGGTATCATTTGCAGCTCAAGCAGCAAATACTGCAAAGGAAGAAGAACAGCAACTCGAAGAACGTGAGCGTGGTCTTTCTATCACTTTGGCTCTCGTTCGTACTCAACGGTCGGCTCTTGTTCAATCTATCACGCGCGATCGCCAGCGTATATTTGACTTCTCCTCAATCATTCAATATTTTGTTCGCTTTGCGGACCAGCACAGTAAATCATTACAAGTAGTAGCTGCACGCTGGGATGAAGTTAAAATTACACTTTTAGCCTTTTCGAAAATCTGCGAAGAAATAAAGAGTGATAAGATTAAGGACTGTACCGTCCTCGAATGTGTCGGGGATGGCGAAGTTGCGGCGCTGGGTCTGGAATCGTGGTCGCTGCCAGACAGATGTCTTACAGCCTCTTCAAAATCTCAAGACGCCAAATTTGCTCGTCTGAATGGAGTTGAGTGCTGGATTGCAGACACACAAGATGCAACACCCTCGCTTGTGATTGATTTTGAGCTACCTCGTGTTTTTGAGTCGATTTCTGTACGAGGTGGAACAGTTCAATTTGATAGAAGACCTGGCTTTTTCACAAATACACAAAATACGACACAGGGGAGTGAAGTGGCCTCACTACCAGCTTCAACATTTATTTTGGCAAGCATGACTGGTCTTCAGGCGGCACAGGCTCGAGGCCAACTTGAGGAAGTAGCAGGATTAAATGAATTGACGTACAAGCTTTTGGGCTACGTGATGTCTTGGCAGGACTTGCTGAAAACTAATGTGATCCCTTTTAAACTCTTTAACAGACCACCGGTGCGGTTTTTGCACGATGTGATCTCGGCTGTCATGCATAATACAGGTTTCGCATGTAACGCAATTTCAGCGAAACAGCGCGACTACGCACAGCTTTCCACCAAGACTGAACGAGCAGAATATTTGTCATCGATTTTGAACTATGTGCAAGCTTGGTATCAGTGCCAGCCACAAAGCGCTGAGAATGCTACTGGCGTATCAATCGCGGCAACAACGCTTAACATTTTAGCAGGCAAAGAATCTGTAGATACCATAAGATTTTTAGGATACTTTGCATTGGCAGCGATGGATCATGTGATACAAAACATGAAGGCGGGGAACCAAGAGCGAGCCGCGGGCTCAAAAATCGACACGGAAGCTGAGGTGCACAAACATCAATTGGATTCTTTCCAAAACGGTTGGGTCTCTCGTATTCGCGTTGCCATAAGCTTAACAAATAATTCTGATGACTGGCGCATCTTGGGCGAGTATGTTGCAAACACGGACGCCACTGGAGTCGTCTCAATCGCTTTAGCAGTGGACAAGGCTCAGGCTGAAGGGAACAGAGTTGGTCGTTTCCTGCAGCTTACGTGTGTCCAATGGCATCAATACGCAGCGTTGCAGTGTGAGGTATATGGACGGCGAGCACTAGAGAGTAACTTGCTGGCAAAAAGACTCGAGAGAAAGGCATCGAATGCTCGCGCACTAGTCAACCAGCTTCGTCAGACATCTTTGCTAGTGCTACAGGAGGCACAAGCATCGTATGATCAAGCAAAGGTTGCAGAGAGTGAAAAGCATGCGCAGCTTGAAAGCTATGGTGAAGAACTGGCCAAGTTAAGGTTGGCGAGCGCTGTCTGGAAGGACAGAGAACGCGAGATGCAAGAGCAATATGCGTGCCTTAATGCTAAATCAAAGTCTGCAAATCAACGTGCTGATCAAGAAAAAACGCGCGGAGATGCGCTCCAAAGTGAGCTTACGCAGGCTTTTAATCGAGCAGGGGAGTCTAAGCGTCAATTGGATACCTTGCAAGCACATATGACTGAGAGAGAAGATCTGTTACAGACGCTGTTGATTCAAAATGGAGAGCAAAAGCGTGCGCATGAACTCTTGCAACAGACTAAGAAGCAACTTGAGGAGTTAGTGGACAAATTGTGCGCACAATTGTCTGATAAGAAGCACGAACAAGACACAACCCAGCAGAAAGGGCAGTCTTGCGTTGCCGAACTAAATATTGAGCTGATGTCGGTTCGTGTACAGCTCGATGAACAACATCGTGCACTGTCAGCTGCCGAGTTGCGCTATAACGATCAACAAGCTTTTGGACAGCAACAATATGCTCTTTTGCAGCAAACGCGTGCTGCACTCATTCGAAAAGAGGCTGAAGCAGATGCACAGGCAAACATTCGGACAGTGGAGAGCAAAGCTGCTTTCAAAGTCTTGCAGAATGAGAGCGATCTTGTAAAGCAGGAGCTTAAACACGCACTGGATCATTTTGCAGCTTCAGAAGCAGAGCTTATCAGCTGGAAGCGACGAGCCGAAGCAGCAGAAACCCAGCTCCAGGCACAGTGTCATGCAATTGGCGGTGCTGCTACTGACGCCAATGGCAAAAGGTATACGGCTGAATTGGACGCAGCAGGACGAGAATATCAAAGACTTTTATTGGAAGCTCAGACAAATGACCTCCGTCGGTTGGCTGAACTTGAAAAGTTGGAAGCAAAGCTTTGTAGTCTAAAACACGAACTTGCTGAAAGTAATGAGAAGGCACAGAAAGCAGATCATGCCTTGTTTGAGTCCTTGCAAAGGCTGAAGGAATTTGAAGAGACCGAAGAAGACTTGCAGCTTCAGCTTCAGATAGTCACGGATGAGCGGGACTCAGCTCGGCAGAAGGAAGAGCAGCTTTTCGCTGAAACAAATGAAAAGGACCAGGAAATTGAGCGAATTCGCGACGGCTACGGTTAAGTGCAGGCTGTCGCAGTGTGTTTGTAGCTTTCAATTGTAACCTTTGATATTTTTAGTGTGGGTGACAGACCGGATGAATTTGAAGGAGGACGAGCTCAGTGAGCTGCATGACCAGTTAGAAAGATATCAAGGTTTGTTGAAAATGACTGGTGCCGAAAAAGGAGATTTTGATTTTTGCTTAAGTAGAGTCTCAAGTAGATAAGTTTCGAGATGAATTTGCCACGCTATATGCCTCTGCTACTGGTGCGTGTACAAGCTCCGCGTCATTCCCAGATGCATTTTTCTGACTTGCTTGATGTGAAGGTGCCATGGATACTGTAGTATGGAGCGATGCAATGATTGTCAAATTGGCTGAGTGGATTGAGGTTCGCAAAAATCTCACAGACACTTTACCTAAATACGTGATTACACCTCAAGTCCCGGATCCCGAATCCGAACATTGCACTGCAAATCCTGTTAAATTTTTCCAAACTGATACAAACGTCAAAGCTGTTTGCTGTGATGACGAAACCGATTACGAGGACGATTTCGATGAAATTGACGTCAATGATAAAGCAAGTCAAAGGAAATGACGCGTGATAGAATTATCAGATTGGTGACGCATGAGACCGTTTTGCAAATCGAGTTTATTCAAAATCCTTTGTGTCATGACTATATAAAGCTCTCTATCTACCAATGGATGTGTCCAGCAGTAACATGTGGGGCCCTAAATGATCGTACAGCGTAAGTCACCGATTTACATGTATTACCGGGATAAATTTAACAGATAAATTTTCCCTAGATTTCTTTAAATCACAATAAAAAGTTTATATGATTAAA
>NW_020187364.1:585555-585747 GCF_900000015.1 Plasmopara halstedii | reverse complement strand
TTCGACTTCTTTACACACAGTGAGAGGGCTGACATCAGCTAGCCGCTCGGCTATTTCTTCACCAGCAAGCCTTGGGCCATGGGATGGCGGTGTCAGCGGGACGCGAGGATTAACAAGCCCGTTCACGTAGAATGGCGTGTAGCCGGTAGACGCATGCACTGCATTGTTCAGAGCGAACCCCACAAGTGGCAG
>NW_020187364.1:578358-585545 GCF_900000015.1 Plasmopara halstedii | reverse complement strand
CCTTGCGACAAAAAGTGTTGATATGAGACATTTTTAAACGCTCAAATAATGCAATACTCTATTGCAGATTTCCTTGATTCGCAAACATGTCGACAGCGTCGCACATTTTTGTCTGACTCGTATAGTATCGTCAACGTACAATGTCACCATCATGACACATGACAATTCATAGTCTGGGTGACACAAAAGCGCTGCCTCCACAACACCCCGCATTTGAATTGACGGGGATCTCGCTTAGAGTGAGCTTTGACTCTGTGTGCCCAGGGTAAAATATGCACGTGCCCAGCTCACGACGGAGAAACAGCAAATCTGAGCCCATTGCAATCTCCGGGAGTCCGTGCGCAAAAGCGAGATTTAGCTTGTGTTACCTCAGTTGACAAAGCACTCCATCATGTGTACTGATGTCGCGAGTTTTCTAGGCTTCGCGCATGTGGTATACTTGCGTATCTAATTGTCAAAAAAATGAGTTGCTAGATTTTATGATAGTTCTCATCACCAGTATTTAGACTGACCACATAAGGAAACGTTTACAGCCGGCGGATTAGTCGGGTGTCTTCTTGCATGTGCTGTACGCACCAAGACACTTTAAGTCCACCCAACCTTACTTGATGAATCAGTGAATGTCGCATTAAATGTGGAAACCGACTTGCGATACACGAGGGACGACTGGTTTGCAGGGTGTGAAGATTCTGGGCGTGCACGAGAGATGATGGGTTTCATGTGAGATGAGGGTGGGGAAGCGATCTCTTGCCTGTCGGCATCAAGGTACAAAAGATAGGTAACACCTACACAGAACTAACCGACAGATTGTTTTTGGTAGAATATCCGATTCCAGTAGTTGTAGGGTTGCCTACTGGATAAGAGCCAGGTTCTTTTTCACCTAGTGGAGGTCGAAGTAAATACGACTCAAACTAAAAGAACGAGACCTTCTTGATTATGCAGCGCACAACTCAGGATTGTTGATCAAACGCTTCAAGTTCTATATAGCCGCGGAAAGCCTTGATAGATTCAAGGGGGTTGTGCAAATGTGCTCGACGCGCGTCTGCAAGAGTTGTCAATAGTACACGAGCCATTAATTGCCAAATACGATGCGATAACAATGCCTCTTTAATGGAGGGTACTTGTCAAATTGTTGATGGTTCTTCGGACCTCAGGATTTAGTTTGGTAGCTTAGATTAATTTACTTATTTCAGGATATAGTCCAATCGTGAGAATGACCACAATGGAACTTTGAGAGTATCGATGAATTGATGTTAGGCACCACACACTTCTTTTGGTTGATGCTTTGGAGATTTATGAGCCATCCAAACTAGAAAGCTAATGTGCATCTGACACGGGTACGATGGTGCAACAGCTTTGTAGCACAGCATCGGAATTTCGGGAAAACTAGCAAAGATATTTCTGGGGACTTTGAAGAAAGATATACCGCGGTCTACAAAGTATATTGCTGCTGATACGAGACTGAGCGACTGTATTTAGTATACGTCCGCAAAGACAAGAGATATCTACTGCATGTCGCGGTTCGCACGTCCGATGTCCTGTACGATTGATATTTGTAGCTATGATGACGTGGGCCTCGCGATACAACATTTGGCAAAAGGGGCATAATACTTCTCAAACATGTCATTTTGGTGGGAAAAGGACATACGGCTTTGCGGTAATTATCTGCAGGTAGCCTAAAATATACGAACGGGTAAGCACAAACAAGTGTAACGGCCAAATGTCAAAATTATCGCACATGCGTTGACAGCCCGGCCAGCCTGTCGATTCCAGTAGCGCACTGATCATTGAATAATTAAGATATATCAAAAAATGGTCTTTGCAGACCGTTTGAGCATTATGGTTCATTTTGCTGCTGTACGCAGCTTTAAAACGCTTCTCAACAAAAGTCTTCGCCAACATTGCTTGACTGTGTAAATTGTCTCAGATAAAACTTGCTAGAGCAATATGGTTCCACCCATTGAGTTTGTGTCGAATGATGTTGGAACAGGCCTCAGCAGACTTCACTATTTTATCGTGGATTTCGTGTCCCCTTGACACCTCCAAAATGTGAATGTCAACCTACTCGGCTGATAACAATGCCAATAAGATATCGGTACCATTGGCCCAGAAGGTGCTTGCCATCTCTAGAACCAATTCATGCCCGGGTAGATAATATACTTTTGATTTGCATAGGAATGAATACATGTGTTAGCAAGTGGCATCGCTTTATGATACGTAGAGAGTTACACAAATTTTTAGTGATCAATTACGGTCTCGGACTGTTGAGAGCTTGTGCGGAGGATTGGTAGGTTATCGACTGAATAACAACAACACACTGCAATATCAAAGGCACTGTTATTAAAATAGTAAACAAATTATTTCGATATTAAATGTGATAAATTACCATAAATCGGTGCACATGTTTTGGCCTTTTTTTAACGAGTTATTGTCTTTGTGGGGAATAACGGTGCGGGCCAAGTGACAGTTTGAGTGGCTTGAACGAATTTGTATGATTTTACAAGATGATATGTTCCTTACAGATACCAATGCCGTTGATAATGGGAACCAAGGCACTTCGTTTAGTCGAAAATAAAGGTTGTAGCATCTTGAATGTAAAAATAACAATTTTAAATTGGTAATCTTCAAAAAGTTCCCTAGCTCCATATGCTTCGGAGCCATAAGCGATCTGCCCCTACATGTCTATAAGTTACAAGCACTTAATACAGCTCAAAATAAACGAGTGGAACTAGCTAGGCTAGATCTTCACATTATAACTAAGTGTATGGCATTTTTATGCTTAACGGACTCTAATTTTGACGCTCCGAGAATGTTTTTTAATTGATCAATATGTGAAGAACAGGTGCTAAATACTATGTAACATAGCCGGAATTTTTTGCTGTGTTGCATCCTCATATAATTTATATTGTCTATCTCTTTTTGAAATGAGCACTGAATTATTACGCATAATTTGGACCACGCGTCAGGTGCAGAATTCTTGTTGACATGCCTTGCTTTCTAACCGAATGCGACCCCGCAGAAGAGGCTAAGCGCTTTGTCATGGCCTTAGGAGGCCTATATTTATATCATTACCTCGTTGATACGGTGATTATTCGACCCAGTGTAAACTTTGTGCTGCGCAAAGGATGGTTGACTAAGGACAAGAAGGACAAGATGCGCGAGTCATTGTATAAGAATGCGGCGGTTGGCGCATTTCATATCTACGGTCTATACGTTGGGTGGAATGAGTCTTGGTTTTTCAACAAGCAGGAGTATTTCACAGATTTTCCATACGTAGCCAATGAGGCACAGCGCTGGTACTACATGTTTTATTTGAGCTTCTGGTTCCAAAGCATTGATTTTATGCTAAACATTACCAACAAACACTATACTGTCAAGCGGAAGGATAATGCCGAGATGCTTTTGCACCATTTTGCAACCATCTCGCTCATGCTTTTTTCGTATAGCGTTGACCTCACAAAGATCGGAATCTGTGTGCTCATGCTCCACGATGTTAACGACCTGATGCTTGAAACAGGTACGTTTGCACGATGTTAATAATTATTAACAAGTTAACTAACTCATATCGTATATAACCTTGTCAATGGTAACTCGATTTTAGCCAAGATTTTCGTGTATCTTCAGTGGGAGACCGTAGCAAACATCCTGTTTGGCTTGTTTGCGCTGTTGTGGTTCATTGTGCGCTGGTTCTTTTACTCGCATAATATTCTACACAGCGCCTACGCCTTTGCTTACCGGGATATCGTCGCGTCAATCATGGAAGCCGGTACTTTTCACGGTTTTGATGCACCCGTGTGGTACTGGGTCTGGGCTGTCTTTTTTGGGTTTTTGTGCTTGTTGCTTGTGCTTCACATATATTGGGGCTTTCTAATTATCAAAATGGTGATTAAAGCGGTGGGCGACGGTAATGTCGAAAAAGATATTCGCAGCGATTCAGAGGACGAGGAAAAAAAGGAAGAGTCTATTGAGCCACTTGATGCGAATATTGCTGGTGCAGCGAAGCCCCAACGCCGCCGAACACCAAGAGCTGAATAGACAATTGAAACGACTGCGATGACCATGAGCCTTCTTGAGTAAGAGCGATTTTGGTGAGCTACGATGATATATAGTATGTAATAAGGCATGCAATAGAAAAGCAAGTATCGTTTGTTTATTTGTGCAATGGGCACGGCCAGGCTTTAACATTTGGAAATACCTAGCTCATTTTGCATCAAATTCTTTTGCTGCCGATCAGACAATAAAAATGTCGAGGAAGCCGCAGCGTCGACAGTAGTACGGCAATCCAATCAGATTGAATGTGGCAGATCAAATATACCTGTTCGCAGAAATCTCATTCCGAGTTGCCACGGAATTGAACATGCTTGATGTTGCTTTTGAGATATTAATATCGAGAATTGGTCTAAGATATCCTTTCGAGAGCATAATCCTCTGGTCAACTTGCTATACACGTCTATATCGCCAGCACTTGCGATAACTTGCTATTTTAGTGTTTAATGAATTCTATACCAAAGGTGCTCGAGAGATTTAATTAGTTTTCTCTTCCTATAATTTCAGTTCTGTAAGTGATTTCAAGCGGTCTTAATCAGCAAATCGTCAAGTTTAGACGGGGGGCAAAATCTTTAGAAAAATTCGATTGATGTATGACTGCGTATAATTGACTCAAAGCTGACAATCATGACGTATTACAAGGTACTTGCAGCTCATTATAGTATTCATTCGGTGATCCTCTGAGTCACTGTTGCCCCTGCTATAAAGTTTCTAGTCGTGATATACCGAGTATGCACAGACCTTGACGCCAAAAATGTATGATCATGTGATCTTATTTCGTCAAATAATCCTGACCACCAAAATCATGGACTTGTTGTATCCCGTTGGTCACCCAACGGGATGCAACAACTCGCGTGCAATGCACAATATTATACTTGTAGGGGCGCTTATGGCTCTACAGCATATGGAGCTAGGGGAGCTATCTGACGATTACCCACACCGTTAATCTCCACCTCAAAGACATAAAAATGCCAAAACATGTGCACCGATTTATGGTAAATTTATTTGTTTATTATTTAAATAACAGAGCCTTTGATATTGCAGTGTGTTGTTGTTTTTCAGTCGATAACCTACCAAATCCTCGGCACAAGCTCCAACAAGTTCGGAACCTTAATTGATCACTAGAAATTAGTATAACTCTCTACACATCCTAAGGCGGTGCTGTTTTGCCACTTGCTAACACATGTATTCATTCCTATGCTTACGCGGGAATCAAAACTTTCGTAATACTGATGATTTGGTTCTAGAGATGGCAAGCACCTTCTGGGCCAATGGTACCGATATCTTAATGGCATCGTTATCAGCCGAGTAGTTGACATTCACATTTTGGAGGTGTCAAGGGTACACGAAATCCACGATAAAACAGTAAAGTCTGCTGAAGCCTGTTCAACATCATTCGACACAAACTCAATAGGTGGAATCATGTCGCTCTAGCAAGTTTTATCTGAGACAATTTACACAGTCAAGCAATGCTGGCGAAAGAATTTGTTGAGGAGCACTCTAAAGCCGCGTACAGCAGCAAAATGAATCATATTGCTCAAACGGTATGCAAAGTCCATCGTACCTGCATTCCTAGAAGAATTCGTTGATATGTCTCAATTATAATGATCAGTGCGCTACTGGAATCGACAGGCTGGCCAGGCTGTCAACGCATGTGCGATGATTTTGACATTTGGCCGTTGCACTTGTGGGTGCTTACCCGTTCGTATATTTTAAGCTACCCAGACAATTACCGCAAAGCCGTACGTCCTTTTCCTACCAAGATGACATGTTTTGGGAGTATTATGCCCTTTTTGTCAAATGTTGTCTATCGAGGCCCACGTCATCATAGCTACAAATATCTATCTTGCAAGACATCGGACGTGCGAACCGCGACATGCAGTATCTATCTCTTGTCTGAGCGGACGTATACTAAACACAGTCGCTCAGTCTCGTATCAGCAGCAATATATTCTGTAGACCGCGGTATATCTTTCTTCGAAGTCCCCAGAAATATCGTTGCTAGTTTTATCGAAATTCTGATGCTCTGCTATAAATCTGTTGCACCATCGTACCCGTTTTAGATGCACATTAGCTTTCTAGTTTGGATCGATCGTTAATACCCGAAGCATCAATCAAATAAAGGTGCGTGGTGCCTAACTCCAACTCATCGATACTCTCAAAGTTCCATTGTGGTCATTCTCAAGATTGGATTATATCTTGAAATCAGTCCTCGAAACAATAAATCTAAGCTACCAAACTAAATTCTGATGTCCGAAGAACCATCAACAATTTGACAGGTATCCTCGATTAAAAAGGCATCGATATTGCATCGTATTTATGGCTCGTGTGCTATCGTCCCAGTAGGCAACCCTACAACCACTGGAATCGGATATTCTACCAAAAACAATCTGTCAGTCAGTTCTCTGTAGGTGTTACCTATCTTGTGTGCCATGATGCCGACAGACAAGAGATCGCTTCCCCACCCTCATCTCACATGAAATCCATCATCTCTCGTGCACGCCCAGAATCTTCACACCCTGCAAACCATTCGTCCCTCGTCTATCGCAAGTCGGTTTCCACATTTAATGCGACATTCACTGTTTCATCAAGTAAGGTTGGGTGGACTTAAAATGTCTCGGTGCGTACAGCACATGCAAGAAGACACCCGACTAATCCGTCGGCTGTAAACGTTTCCTTATGTGCTCAGCCTACATACTGGTGATAAGAACTATCATAAAATCTAGCAGCTCATTTTTCTTCGACGATTCGATACGCAAGTATTCCACATGCGCGAAGCCTAGAAAACTCGCGACATCAGTACACGTGATGGAGTGCTTTGTCAACTGAGGTAACACAAACTAGATCTCGCTTTTGCGCACGGACTTATGAAGATTGCAATGGGCGCAAATATGCTGTTTCTCCGTCGTGAGCTGGGCACGTGCAGAATTTTTACCCTGGGCACACAGAGTCAAAGCTCACTCTGAGCGAGATCCACGTCAATTCAAATGCGGGGTGTTGTGGAGGCAGCGTTTTTGTGTCGCCCAGACTGTATATTGTCATGTGTCATGATGGTACGTTGTATTTTGACGATGCTATACGAGTCAGACACAAAATGTACTGCGCTGTCAACATGTTTGAGAATCAAGGAAATTGCGATAT
>NW_020187364.1:557630-578348 GCF_900000015.1 Plasmopara halstedii | reverse complement strand
CATACATGTTTTCGCAGGCAGTACTCAAATACATGAGTTAACTCATCCTCTATGAGTAAAGTTTACTCATAGTACTCGAGTTAAATCATAGCGTTACTCATCTGGTCTGTGAAGAATTGGTACTCGTGGTATTTTCATACTAAAACTATTATTTTCAGCCAGATAGAGTTTTTTTCTTAGTATATTATAAGCAATGTTGAGTACGTGATACTTACATAATCTTTACTCCTCCTCTTAGAAGCTGATTCAAGCAATCACCCTTCGCGCTTTTACAATAATCGGACAAGACGAATCCTCGATGTGTCAAAGCGAACTAATTGCACCTACTGAGCGGCGAATAGCTTGCCTTTTTCATTAGGAGGCGTATCAAGAAATTGAAGAGCTCAGCCTGAACCTCTATGAATCGGGTTTGCTATGCACCTCGTAAAGAAGAATTTTAAGTCTACAATTTCAGAGGACGGGTTCGTATGCTGAATCTGGAGTCAGAAGCAAGAGCCGTTCAAGAACCTAATTCAGACTTGTTTTTTTAGTGTCAAATGGCTTTAAACTATGGCTAAGACCTACAATGATGTGATTTGTGATCCCAACAAGATTTGAATTTTTGGTGAGAAGGGAAATAAGAGGTTAGGGTGTACGTACACTATGAATTATTGGGATTCGGAATCCATGCGAATCTCAAAGGTACCGAGGGGATGTCGACTCAAAGTAGTGTATACTGGTGTGGCAATATCACAGGTCAGTGTAAACTTAGAGGACACCAACCACCCCGAAAACTTTACCGCAATGCCTGTCTTAAAGGCATGACTCAAGGAGCCAACAACCTTTGGCCGACATCACGAAGGCAGAATTCTGTATAATATTTAGAATGAGCAAGTCCTGAGTGACTCATTAAGTTCCAAACTATCAACCCCGATTTACGAGGCTTGCATAACTCAGTGCGAAGTCTTTCAGAGGTTGAACCTTTCGGAAAGTGTTACGAAAACCTTTGCGTGAGCTGCGCAGACCGCGTACGCTCCATGAAACGGAGAGTAGTACAACTTATCACTATGATAATGGCGACAAGGTCGGTGTCATTATGGATAAAATATTTCTTGCTCAAAAATCTGAACTGGCTCATCGATGAGCCCAATAGTTATAGCGACCTCCGTATTGTCACTAACGATTGTGATAATGACTTTGATCGACATAATGAGACCGTGCTATGTATATTTGCATATAGCTCAGTCCGAGAGTATAACGCAAAATTGAAAACCAAGTGCGGACAGGTCGCAGCTCTTCAAGAGTGCCCTTAATGTTTATTTCAGCAGCAGCAAGTTAGTCGGTACCTTTTACGAGAACCATACTTCTGCCTCTGCAGGCTGCATAGAGTGACGAGATATAACCTGACTTTTGGTAATGTGTACTAGTAACAGAGTCGAGATCTGAACTGTCCATCTATTTAACGTTTCAGCGACATTGAAATCAAGATATTCTCTAACTATAATACCGCTTTATAATTGTTGCACTTAAATTGCACTTGAATACGTGATAGATTATTTTTGCTTCATTGTCCAGGCTTAATCTACCAGGTGTTACCCTTGCATTTGACATCAGCATGTTGCTTTTCAGTAAGAGCGTCGTACACATGTTGCATGACGCTCAACGGCGTTGAGATTGATCGTTGATTTTGAAATGAAGAGTAGTCCGACAAGTCCGTCAGTATTGACGATCCTCATTCCCCACGATCAGAAACAGATCGTGAGGCGTCACGAGGATGCGTGACAATCCCAAACATTTATACAAGTGACGTGAGTTTTGTAGATAAATGATGGCGCATTGCATTATGAGCTCAAAGATTTCGCGCTTGCCGACCCGGCCCGTTGTCGTCCCTTATATGTGCCGAGGTGGTACTCTACTTAATGTGATTACCGCTTTTGCTAAATTACCATCCCATATATAGCTCGATCTAAACATATTCGATCTTTCTAAACAGTAAAGCGTGTGTCTCGGTCCGAGACAATTGTCCAGACTCGCTACTTTGAAAATTGTTATTTCTAACTGTTGCTAGTTACATCAGTTAGTCACATTACACATGATGTGTGAATCACAAAATTATGTTTGTGGCTAACATTTGATGTATATTTTGCATAGTTGTAAATTTTTTATTCTATTTTATCCGAACTGAAAGCACTATCAGTTTAGGGAAGGTTGAGGCCTATTAGACATAATAAATGTCATTTTACTCTTTTCTCCCTCGTTCGTGTAAATTGACGGCTCGCTGGATGCGAGCAATACGCGTTGAAGCGTGTTAATCGATTTATGTCTTCTTAAGTAAGCGCATCTCTACGGACAGGCAATTCTCGTTATACTTGGTAGCACTAGTAGTCATTCCAACGCGAACTACTTCAATTGCTTTCATCAATAGGTTATGTGGACACCACTGACGGTGGTCGACCTTAAATTAACACGGAGAAACGTGATGTATCCTAGAACATACCGATGCCGGGTCCGTCACCTCTAAGACAAATATTTATAATGCCGTCGGTACACACGGAATGTCCGTGAAAACAAGGTGAGAAGCTTTTACTGATATGAAGATAAAAATCTTGCGTTTCGGCAGGGATAAATTGGTCGCTGCTATCGTGATGGCAAAAATTCATTATGACCACAATCAAGTGGACTTTGCCATATCGCGCATGGATGGCCGTGCGGAATATTTGGGATGATATGGGAGGCCAACCACCCCGCCTACTTTGCCACATAGTTTGAATTAAAGAAGGCTGTGTAATCGATGATCCTTCCCCCGAATATGGAATTTTGGCAATGGTCAATGGTTTGTCGTGCTGTCAAGACAACAGCACACTATACGACTATCTACAGAAGCTCCGTGAGCTTTGTGCGTGTATGGCAAGCGAACTACTGCCATAGGTAGTGATGGTTGCTGTGTTTATGGAGAACTCATTTATGGTCCTCCTAAGATTGAAGTCTTCCCGTAGAGACCGACGACTCTGAAAGATGCAATTATGATTGCATTGTATGAGGACTATTGCCAAAGTCAAGCATGTGGTCAATCGATCAATCCGATGGAAGCAGTGACTGCTTTTTAGAACAAATGGATCTCAAAGCGGTGGTTCTATGTAAACAGCAAATTTGCAGTTATGAATGTCAACAATTTGGTCACATCCGCCGAGATCGTCCACTTAGGAGGTGAATCGCTCAATACGGTTCGCGTCATAGTGGTTTGAAGCCACGTAGTACCAATTTCATGAGGCGTTTGAGAAACGCCGGAACACAGTAGCTGTAGGGCGATCTCCCGGGGTAGTTATAAGCTTTTGTGAGTGTGGTGGTCTAATCGCTCATGAGGGTGTAGCCCTTGAAGGATCATTTTGTCGTTCGTTAACGACACGAGTTGGAGTTGTTTCCTAGTGGGTACAGCGGGTGTGAATGGTTACGGACGTCCGTTTAGACGTCACGTAACTACGCGCAGAAGCAAAGCATTTCTGAAAATGATTCAGTGCTTTCGGATTCTCTAGATAGAAGCAATGGCTTAATCTTAGTAAAGTTGGCCACTGGTGCGTAGGTCACCACGAAAAAAATTATGGTAGATCCTCAACCGAAGTTTGAAGACTTTTCTCGAAGAGAGTACAGTTCTTGAAATGGACAAACAGTATGACCTGTATTCAGGTATACAGTGGCTTGAAATATAAGCCATGTAAATATGGCGATCAATAACGATTGAGAATAGCTCTCCTGGTACAGATGAAACTCTTGGAAATATTGAGCCACATTCGCCATGCACCAAAAAAAGCATTTAAGCTTTCGGCAGTCGCATGCTGCTGGTAGTGATCCACACTTTATTGGTATATGTCTTGCAGTTGACATTCTCCAGTTTAGGTAAAATACGGTGTCGTATGGAGCTATCACTGGCGATCGCTCAGGAAGTGTGTCGACCTATCAAGTGGTATTCGGGACTGGACGCTTGGAAGCGAATGAATCGTTGGAGAACATAGCGATTTGCTCAACGGATAGAAATTCTGAGGGCGACATACCGGTTGTTCTCCTCAAGACGGAAGAGTATTGTTGAGCTTTGTGTGTTGGAAAATCGATGGATTCAACAGCAACTGTTCGCAACCATTTTCACTAATACAGTGGTTGAATCGAGTCGTGGTTCAGTGGGACCAACTTTCCACAAAAGTGATGCCCCACTCGTTTTGTGGTTATGCACGCATATGTGAAGTAGTAAACAAAATTTGCTGATCGCGGTAATGATGATTCTGCTCTGGATGCGGTTGATTTCGCGGTCGGGTTAGTCCAGCGTTCTACTCCCATAATGAATCGTAGCGATATCCTCGATGTCGATGGTTCGGCTAAATTGTTCATTGGTCACGATTTTTGCGATCACGGTCTGCCATACACCGATGTCTCTGATCGCCAATAACGATCTACGATTGACTTTCGAAAAAACTGTTCCGAGTTCTAGGTGCCCGCTTGTATGTCCACAGCGGTGCACACGGAGACCAATGGGCATCTTGAACATGTCAACCAAGCGGTCGGTGGTGAATTGCGCAGCTTCTTTGCGGAAATTCCCGCAGAATGGGGTTCGTTGTTACCACTGATTGGGTTTGCTATGAATAATTCGTTTTATCGACCCACTGGATTTACGCCCATTTTATGAATGCTTGCGACACCTACAATTATTGTTTTGTGTGCGATAGGAAGTGACTCTGATATACGTGTGGAGGAGCTCGCTGCTTCCCAAATTAATACAATCAATGATGCAAACTTGAAGCACAAGTACAAGAATGCCCTGGACTCATTCATCATGAGTAGTGTGAATGTGATCACACGTGTGCGATATGCAATGGCGAATGCGCAATAAAGATCGCAGATAGACGAGGTCATCAAAGGCAACGTGTCTTTTGATGTTGGAGCTTATTTTTTACATAGTAGCTATCAAATGATGCAGTCTCATGCTTTAGAAGCTCGAAACAAATGCCTCGCTTCATCGAACCATTCCGAGTAGTGTCATGCCATGGAAACGCTTACATTTTTGACCTGCCAAATTGCTAATCACACATCCAACTTTTTATTACGGGGGCACCTCAGAATGTTGAACGCTGTTTAGTCTTAGATTTATCGCAAGTAATGAGCTCACCCCACGTATGGCCTGACCGATAGTTCGAGATATGCATCAAATGGAAATCGAAGCCAACAAAGGCCACGCAGCGGTGCTTTGATAAGTCACAAGTCCACCGCACTGGCATGGAGCTGCGACAGCTTTAATTGTGGACATGGTTGTATCTGATATGACTAAAGAAGTGATAGTGAGTATGCCCTGGTGCAATGCTCTGATGGCAAAGGTCCTTGTGAATCGTATTCTTCTTGAATGTACTATATGAACTCCATTAACGAGAAATATGGGCTGCGTCCGCCAGGTGTTCAGCAAATTTAGACCAAAAGCGACCTTACACATGATTTAGTCCCGAAACAGTGGATTGGATATGCTTAATGCCGCAGTCTTTATGGCAAATCCCTGCGGGAAAAATCGACTATGGGCTGCAAGTGGGACTGACCCTGCTTATATAAATAATGCCACATTCATGTCATAACAAATGTGTGCATATCATTCAAAACACTACAACGTTAACCATACAGCTCTTGTTGAGCAACCGTTGCTGTACAATGTGTTATTCATATTTCAACTATGATCCATAAAGTGTGGGAAAACATTTTTTAGAATTGTAGACAAGGAAAGATGGTTGGATGAGATCTCCGAGTCGGTACTGATATTACCAGAGGAGGGGCTCAATTTATAGCCTTTATGAGTGACATGGACACTAAAAAGCTATAATATGAGAAGCAAATCAACAATTCTTTACAATCCCAAAGATACTTGTCATTTTTAAGAATTATAAACACGGAAAGATGATGAGATGAGATCTCCGAGTCGGTACTGATATTACCAAAGAAGGGGCTAAATTTATAGCCGTCATGAGTGACATGGATACTAAAAAGTAGTAAAATGTGAAGCAAATCAACAATCCTTTACAATCCCAAAGATCCTTGTCAATATTATGGCGTCGAGACAAAAAGCCCTAGTGAGATGCATACATGAGGAGACCTCTTGCTTGAAAAAGGATACTGAGACACTCCCACAAATAATGAGGAAAGGTAACATAGACACGGCTATCCGCCAATGGATTCAATTATTAATAGACTTATGCACGGGCGAGAGCTATTTTTACTGCGATGACACCCATTTCGTGTCCTTCTTGGTTGCAGTGCAGATTTGACAGAGCTGTCTAACATCATATTTATGGATTCTGTAAACTACATCTTTCGAGGGCAGGTATCGTGCACACATGTAGCCCATTGGTGTACTGATGTTGTGATAGCTTTTAGCTGCTTACGGCACACCCAGCATTGTCTCACTAAACATGTTGCATCCGACCCATACGCTATTTGGTCTTTACGGGTCAAGCAGCGTATCTGCACTATTATTAATAGCCAATAGTGTAATGCGTATGTACAACATAATAGGGTACATTTCTCGATATACTGTACGCGTGATCCCGGTTCCTACGAATTTAATATGGTGGAGCTTCGACGAGTCAAGTCCCAGATGGTTATAGCGCCCACCTGGACGAGTATTTTGGTTAAGAATGTGTTAACGAAATTATTGCATTGTCTACAGACGTTGTGCAGAACCAGGTCGCATTTGTGACCAAGTAAGAGCAGCATGACGTGAAGTAGTGAGCACCTGCAGTTGGGTGACTTCCACGTTCGGGCGTTAGTCACCTGATAAAGCATTTAGCAGCTCGCCCACTGCGTGCATGGTGCAGGGAAATACAGCAACTGTAAAGATCGACTTAAATATCCAACATGTAATTTGGCCGGCTGTCGTGGTATGGGCACAGGTTGCGGGGCTCTGCGATTGACCCTCTCCTCTTCAAACAAATTAGACGGGATACGCGCCATTAGAATCCTTCATTAAGGCAAACGCGCTGGAATTACTTTTGTAGATTGGGGTGTCAACCTTAACTGAGTCGGATCTTTTCCAGCAGTACTCGATGAGCAAGAGCTGATTCATAGAATCATGCCAATAAGTGCGTGGTCGCGTTTGAGTTTTTGCGATCAGATCTTATAAGTTCAAGCAATGCTTAATCGACTTAGAGCCGTATTGATGTGCAGCATCGTCGTTAGACTGCTCTTTCAAAAATACTATATTGAAAATAATTTTGGTTAGATGAACTTCTCAAAATGCGGTCACTACACTGTACTGTGTTAACTTTACAATGAAGAATAGGAGCAAGTAATCACGAGGAGTACGCTGGTGATGCTCTTAGGCTTCTAATAGCCTTGGCAAACAGTGAATGATTCCTGATACTGAAGATGCGCGCGTGTGTTGCGATGAATCGGCCAAAATCAGAAGACGTAGAGAAGATGCCCAAACAACACACAAGACGAGCTTGATCTGGAGGGCTGGTCCTCCATAGCAAAGCCCAAAAGTAGACTCCGAAAACTCAGTGAACTCGATGGCACGCCGTAGTCAATTCCAAAGGAGTTATCGCGCGCTGTCCAAAGTACAAAGAAGACTATACTTATCATCCAAAATGTCGCTAGTGTATCTGTGTCGGGCTCCAAGCCAGGTGCCCAAGCCGGTTTATGAGGTGTGCAAATATCGGATTAACCCACAAAGTTGTCCAAAGCGCATCACTCAGAAAATAAGTGCCGTCAAAATGCGATTGTGAACATTTTCATAAAGCGATATCGGAGTTCTTCGCAGCTTTTTACCGCAGCACAAATAGCATATGACTGCTTGGAAATAAGGATGACATCGGAGATGTTGATACCATAGTGAGATGGGGCAGCATATAGTCGGATTAAAGTAAAAGAACGCCTTAACTTTTATTCAATTGGCAGACTTGTAGTTAGTGCTCGGCAAAAAAAAGTCTTGGATTCTACAGATTCTTTTAGTTGTTGCAGGAATATCACGACGTGATGGCAGGGACCCATAAAACGTGTTGTTCCCGGATAAAAAAGTTTGTCATGAATTGGTTTAGATTCGAAATTCAGATTCAATTTTTTTGTCACAGATCAACGACCCTTAGTATGAGAATAGTGTGACGCTATAAACGTTTTTATCTTTGTAGAGCACAAAACGAACTTGGTGAGAGGTCATACACCACCCCCTGGTTTACTTCGTCAAGGGCCCTTAGGGCGAAAAGCAACTAGTGTATGCTTATATTAGGCCAAATGTGGCTTATATTCGGTGCAAAGCCGATTATAGAGAATGTGCTGGGAGACATAAACAATCATCGCACTGTGGTGAGTATGCTGAGCGGGGTGGAGTGGGATTGACTAGTTATACCACAGGGACTGCCTTACGCACCAGCATCGTTCAATCGTTTGGTAACACAGCTAACCCGACTACATCGTATCTATGCACAAACATAATTTTGTCAATAGTTGTGCAGAACACGGAAAGAGAATGCACATCGATTATATCAAATTCTACCAAACCGTGCCTAGGTATATGTTTTTAATGAGCTGCTCGCCATAAAGACACTTATTTTTTTGACACTGATGAGGTAATATTTCTAGGAGACTTAAACGCTCGAGTTGCAGGCAGGCCGTTCAAATATCAAATCTGATTTGGATTGGCCAGTGCCGCTGTTAAAAACGAATTTAAGCAGTTGCTTGGTCTGGCCTAAAACTTGCACAAGCACAGTACAAAGTATGCTGACATGATACGAATCCTCACCAATCAATGGAAAGGATGTCAAATGGTGTTGGGGAGACGCTATGGAAGGAAGCCTCATGCGTGCCCCGGTTTAGCTCTTTACGCTCAGAATGAAGCCATCGGCATTTTCTCTTTAAGCACATGTTGATGATAACAACGCGTGACAGCATTTGAAATTTACCGGTAGAGAAGAACTCTACTGGTCACGACAAGAAGCTACTTACAAAGACGTATGCTCTTTTCGGCTTCAACGTACATCTGATTATCTCTAAGCCGTATCTGATCTGAACAGATCGTGTCGATTAGGCGCAACGACGCGATCACCACAAATTTCACAGAAAACGAGTAGACAGTACCTTTGTATGCCAAGTATACGGTTTGAGGCGGATCGGCTTATCATGGTAGTGGGTACGTTGCATCACCCCTAAATTGACGCATGTCATGCTGGTAACGTCGCCAATAATTAAAGTTATACTTTCAGCGTGTGGGTCAAATGAACCACGCGTCAGCTTTGGAAAGTATAAATGTGGGAATTAAGATGCCGCTATATTGAGGCGCGTGATGGTAGGCTTGCTCCTCCATTCCTTCCTCAAGCTTGGTGGCTTACAGCATCCCCACTTGTATCAAAACGTGCGCTAGTACCTCAGAATGAGAATCTTAAGTGTAGCATGTTTTTATTAAGCACATATCATCCTTTTGAGAGGCAACCTCGGATTAGAAAGACATACTGTTCAGTTTGCGCTATATATTGGTGGCTAAACATATATAAGTGGATAAATACATAAGAGAGCACGCTTTAACTGGAAAACGTGTGGAATCTACACCATATGCATCAGCGCATTTACCGAGCATGCAGTGTATCTTCTTAGCTAATTTTTTTTGGTCAATCAAAAGTAGCATTTGGTAATACTAACATGGTGACTATCGTTCGCCCCTTGAGCAAGAGGATTCACCTACCTGCTACTAGCAATTATGTGACCGACAAAAATATAGCCACACTTTTCTGGACAGAATTTCTCGACAACGCTTTTTGCCGGTAGCAAATGTGTCGAGTAAATATCCGCACCTTACAGCGAAATTTGGAGAAAATTGTTCAGGGTGCCTGGAACCAGACTGAACATGTCACCTGCTGACTATGAACAGACAAACGACTCAATGGAATACGATACACACGTAATGTAAAATATCATTCATATCACTTGCACGGATACAGTGCGGTAGTGGAGCGAGGTGTCTTTACCAATTGAGGTTACATCAAAAAGCGCAGTGTATACCTCCACGGGCTTTACCCACTATTTTTTTTGCCTAATTTACCCCGGATTTATTTTAGCACTACCACGAACTGGCTTTCGTCCTTGTGAGGGTTTCGGTGATTGAAATCGACTGACAACAATTCGGCTACACTTTCTAGCAAAATCGCGGACTTCAACTCAATAAGATCATGCTTCATGTGCCCGATATACAACGCTACGGCTGAGGTACAGATGCTCAAAAGCAACCGATACAGACAAAGCACATATGAATATATAGGTGATAATGCTATAACTGATTGTAGTAAGCCAATCTGCACATGCGGTTTCGGTAACCAGTAATACCAAGCTGAAACCTATCTACGCTGGACCGTTCAAGGTCTTTGCGAGGAAGAGATCGAATTGTATTTTAAAATTTTTGAAGTGAATGCGAGCAGATGCTTTTTTTGAATAAATTAAGCTGTTTAACAAAATTCCACTAACGAGCTAGTCAGATTTGAGGTGCGCTGCTGTAGATGGACCTTCCTTGTTTCTAAGGGTTTCATTGCTCTGGAGCAGCTAGTGATTCTGGACTGCTGAAAACACGTCAAAACACACAGTATGGTGAAAAACATGAAGAGGGCATCCGGAATATAATCCATTTCAATTTTGAGACCCTCGGAAAGAGGCAATGCAAAACCACAACAAAAGAGCATACGAGTGCCCACCGTCGGAGAGTCGTCCTCCACCGTCAATGCTCGATAAGTAAGGTATTGCCAACGTAAATTTATCAGCCGGTAGGTATACCAGTGCTGCAACCACCAGTGACTGTTGTTGAGGCAGTAATTTTCTCGTTTGGAAACTAATTTAGATGAGGTAAAAAAATTCTGGTGCAGCACCTTTTACCTTAATTATGCTAAAAGAAAAGACTTGATCACCAGAGCAGGCATGGCTTCCACTTGTAAGTAGGAACCAATCGTGGCTTGAAATTGATACTTAACAGCAGCAGCGATAGCTGTCTCATAGCGATGAGCGAGGTTGTTGGCAGCAAAAACTGGGGGTGATGAAGTCCCACTTTGATGGTTGCTTTGTTCTGCGTACTTTAAAAAGCTGGACGCTCTATTGGACGTGTACTTTTCTAAGGCTGGCGTTCAAAGTTGTGAGATAGGTGAGACAACGCGCATTCCCTTGACCAATGCGCAAGGCAAGTGAGATACCCAACGGCATTCCCGCCAGCTTCCAAATCCAAGTAATTTTCTCATCGTAGGTTCTGAATTTACCAGCTGCTTCTGCTAAAGCTCCCGATGTTAAAGCGATCCTGTGGTGCAATGGTATGCTGTTCACTTCAGAACCGGGAGGTCCAGGATTGATATCCCGGGCCGGGTAGAGAGGGGTTAAAGTGAAATAAAAAAAAACTACAGCATGTGCTTGACATGGCTTACACGACTCCTAAAAAGGGTGTCGTTCTTCAATATATATAAGCTCCGGATGTTATGATCTGTAAAGTTAAAAAGCACTCGTGGAGCGACTATTTGTTTTCGGTGTGCGTGGAAGGCCTGCGCTCACATAAGATATGAAATCCACTGTTATGTGGCGAAAACCTTCTGACAATTTTAACTGATTGCAGCGGGGCCGCCGTAGCTCTTTGTTTAGAGGAAGCCAAGCTGAGGTCACCGCCCTTACGTTCCATTCAAGGACGAGTACAAGTGTCACAAAATCACAATCTGCTACCTCTAAGAGTACCCAAAACCTTATCCAAGGTCAAGACGCTCTTCCGATCAAATTTAAAAATATATTTAATTGTTTTTGTTTACGACAGAGCCGCCTATATCTGAAACCTTAGGTTATCCTAATTAGATTGTAAAACCTAATTATTATGCATAACTACTGGCAGTCCTGCCACGTATTGGCTTCTTGTTGTGGTGTAGCCACACCATTGTGTGATTACATCAAATGCTGTAATCGACACCATTGTACGTTCACACCATCCTGTGTGACCCACCCTTTATTACAAGGTTACGTGTAACCCCGTTACACTGACTGTCACGATGTGAAGAAGTTAACAGCACTTGATGTGTCTTTGAGCTTGCAGACGGAAAAGCTGGGCCCTGATCTTAATCTAGCTCGTCACTCTCGAGCAAGACATCGTCGTGAGACCGCGGCGGGATGTCACAACAATTTCCGCCGTAGTAATAGGACGCGAAATCTTATATGTGCACTTGGGAAGTGGAGCGCAGTGTGCGCCTCCTCCTCGGCTTACGGCTTCCGTGTGTATTGTGAGGTCAGGGCTAAGGTGTTGAGTCAAGACTTGGGGTGCCGCTCCAGCCACATTCTCATCGAAAAGCAAATTGATCTCATCACCAAATATTGCATTTTAGCGTATACCTTAAAGGTCTCTATAATCGCACAAATGCAATATTGTACAATTCTTTGAAATTCATACTTTGCGTTTGTGATTGATAATATCCAGCTATACCAAAGTATTGTTACTTATAAAGATGATAGGACTCCGTAATGGAGAGGTCCGTGGTATGCGTAGCTGTTAGCTCTCATCGAGCAATATTTTTATATATTCGATACTGTAGAACGTATATATTTAGGATAACTATTGGTAGCGTTAGTCACAAATATATGTAATTCTCGAAACAAAGAACACCTAAGGTAACTTGGTACTTTAGAGGATGTCACTTCCGCCTTTGGGTAAAGCGCACGAGCCTCACCTCCATGGCTTGTTTGCGCAGAATTTATGAGTTATAATATCCTCTGTGCAAGGTGCACAGCAACCATCGCGAGAATTAAGTACATGTTGAACAAAGCATTAATCAAGAACTGCAAAGGATGTATATTAGAAATGAGGTTAGGTGATGCTGTATAACGAACATTGATGTAAAAGATGATGCCCCTAAACAAATGGTAAGCATCAAGCTAGACAGCTTATCTCCCGATTTTGTTGATCAATAGTCCTTACGCCCCTTGCAGTTTTCCAACGATTTATGTACAACCTTTCACGTTTGAAATTGTATTCTGTCTATTCACTTTGCTGTTTAGTTGTGGCAGCGGGAAAAGATTAGCCACAGGTTATCATTTCCTACGTCGCTATCACCCATTCAACTGTAACTATAATCACGTAATTTTCAATAACTGACAAAGCATTGCAAGCACTATCATAATCAGGGGCATTCATAAAAAAGCAAAGCTTCTTGATGAGCCACACATGTTACGCAGACTATCTTTTCCAATCGAATGATCGTAAACATAACAAACGCACATCGTACTGGCTTTGACATGCTCTCTAACAATGAGCGATAAGCATAATCTTGCTTCTACAATCTCAGTGTTGATTTTTCACTGAGACGCAAACACATTTAATGAACAAATGATCACGCTTAAAATGGTCGTCCTTGCGTCTTCTTTTGCTCTCTCTGTTGGATTGCCACAAGAGACTTTTTTTAAGGATATGCCATCCGTAAAGTTGCACGTCAAATTCAAACGCGAAAGTATGAAGTTTCACGGTCAATCCGAGTTCGACATCTACGCTACTCCTCAAGTATCTGTCAACGGCTCTAGTGTGCTCTACGATTGCTACGCGACGTTAAGCGACAACCGCTCGAATTACACGTACACTATAAAGGATGGGGCTTACCTGACGACGACAGACGCCTTCAGATCGAAAACAACTCAATGTCTTCCACCCAGCTTGATGCTATTCAATGAGATTCTTCCTGCTCTCAATAATGTCACACCTATTCCCAGTGCTTCTATCGGTGACAAGGCGGTTGAGTGTACAAGTGGTAATCTCCTCAAAACAACATTTGCAGAAACAAACTACGCGATCTGTGCGTCTGGCAAGGCTGGTTTCACAGCCTACAGCAGTGATATGGACATAATTGTTGAGTATCTTAAAAGTCCCATCAGTATTGCCAAACCAGAGTTATCGGCAACTTTCGCGCCGTGCGAAATCGTTCGAATAGAGACGTCGTTTACACCAGCAGCACTTGCTCTCGCTACAGGCGGCAGTATCCCATCCTTTAGCCATCGACAGCTACGAGAAGAATCTCATATGATCATGGAGTCATCGTCTTGTAACGAATGTTCGACAATGCCTCGTCCGTGCATCTTTTTTCATGGGTCAGGGAATGAGCATGGAATGGATGAACTGCAAGACACAGCTGAACTACTCAAGGATAAACTTGGAGACATACATGGCCACGCTCCTTGCTGCTCCTCGATCAAATACGCTGTTATTGAGACTATGGACGCTGGATGGAGAAATGAAGATTTGCAGCAAAAGTTTTGTAATTTCTCACTATCTATGAGTCCCACCAGTGATGTTGCTGCTGCCATCATCGAAAACACTATTGTGGTCACGCATTCGATGGGAGGACTTGTAATGGCAGGTGCTATTGCTAACAACACGTGCACTTTAAGTAACACATCGTCGTGGGTAGCGTTAAGTCCTCCAATGACGGGCAGTATGGCATCTGACTACCTCATTGACATCTGTGGTCTTGAAGACAGTAAAGTGAGGCTGGGGTTTTTAGAGAAGTTTGAACAGTGTCCAGCGGCTGAGTCTCGCAAGTCCACAAGCTATCAAGGCGAGAAGTACAGTGATCCAATTATGGATGAAGCGTACATTGCTGCCCAAAAAGCGTACACTGATAATGTTGAAGCTGCAATGTGTAGCGACAGCTATGTTGGAATCTTTTCAAAATTTCAAGCTCCATCAATATTTGCTGGAACAATCGTGAAGCACAAGTCAGAAGAGAACGATGGCTTGGTCGAATTTCAAAGCTGCGTTGGAGGACTAGATACCGGCTTGTTTGGCAACCACTATAGCAATTCTTTTTACAGATCGCGTTTGAACCATGCAGACACAGCATTTTTGACGGGTGACGGCATCTTTCGAAACTCTCAGAAACCAAACAAGTGGTTTGAATGCCTCAAGTACAATAATCCTCGAAGATTTAGATTGTAAATATCGATAATTAAAATTGCAGTTTATAATCGTATCCAAAAAGTCGTTATATCTTAAGTAAAATAAATCAAGTAGCTCATTTTCAAAAAATTACATACGTCGACAGAGTCAACTTTTTAGAAATTGCGAGGAAGCTTCTTTGAGCTCGCACGGCCATTTCGTACAGCTAGCTCTTGAAGAGAAAATTGCTTTATCCGAAACATTCAAAAAGTGCGTATTTTAAATTTAATTAGATAACCCTGCATACTGAATTCGATATCTGTATTTATATTAAAAGGGTATGTATGCGCAAATTTCGCAAAGGGGTCAGTCAGATAGCACATCCTACTAGTGATCATCCTTATGGAATCAAAGAATGTTTAGGCTCAAATGCTTGATGAGCAGAGGTGTATTAGTAGTGCATACTTACCATTATGAAGGGATTCGTTCGAGCCGTGTGGCGGGGAATTGTGCTAGCTTCCTTTGCCGAGTTTGTGAGTGCGTCACGCCAGCTGGAGACTCTTTTGTCGAACCTGCCGTCCCTAAAGCTCCATTTCACGCTTCATCGAAAAGGGTTTGAGATATCTGATGATGCTGTTTTCATTGGCCACGCGAATCCTGTTGTGTCAGATGATGGTCTCACTGTTCTTTATGATGGCTACGCGACATCTGTCAGAGGACAATTTCAGACAACGTACTCTTTGGTGAATGGCTCTGCTTATGTGATCACGAACGACAATTTGAATGTCACTACTCGCTGTCTTTCTCCATCCGACCTTCCTTTATACACCATTCTACCTGCAATAAATGCTATGAAATCCATTTCAGCTACGAGGCTACCATCTGGTTGTAAGAGTACGTTTGAAACCTCGTTCGATGGAGTCCAGTACGAAATCTGTCAGGAAAGTGAAAAATTCACTGCAACCTCACGCGATGTGACTATCGAAGTGAGCTATGTCCAAGATCGTGATCATATTCCAGTTCTTGAGACTGGATTAATTTGCGATTCGATAGCTAAGGCCACGGCACTGACGCCAACAGCACTCGCGCTGCTCCAAGGGAACCCACCTCCAGTCCGCCGTCGTCGAATGCTTGAGGAAGAATCTCCCGTGGCGAAATTTCCAAAGCGATGTACTTGCCACTCGATTCCTCGCCCTTGTATATTTTTTCACGGCCTCGGTAACGAAATGGACGAACCAGGCGTCCAAAATTCGTCTCGCCACTTTGGCTCGGATGTGATTAAGAGACACGCGCCATGTTGTACCACCATCAAGTATGCGTCACTAAATACTGTCGACTATGGTTGGACAAGCTTGAATCTTCAAAGCAAAGCGTGTGACCGCGCTTTGTCCATGTCGAAGACATCTAGCAAACGAAGGCGTCAAATTCAAGACACGATTATTGTCACCCACTCTATGGGTGGACTCATGATTGCTGGTGCACTCGCCAATGGAGTGTGTCATCTTGATTCGAGCTCGACTTGGATCAGTCTCAGTCCTCCAATGAAAGGCAGTATGTCATCCGATTACCTCATAGACTTCTGCCACGGTAAAGTTCATAATTTCATGTCCAGAATATTGCTCAAAGGCAAGTGTCCGATACCCGAGTCTACTATTTCTGTCGCGTATCAATACGGAGAACACAGCAACTATATGCTTGATGCGGCGTATTCTGCAGCTCAACAAGTTTACCAGCAACACGTCTATGCGGCCATGTGTAGCTCATCAAGTGTCGGAAATATTTCCAAGTATCAAGCCAAGTACATCATGGGCGGTCGAATTTTTCCACACAAGTCTAGCAAAAACGATGGTCTTGTCGAGTTCGACAGTTGTGCTGGCGGAATTTCACCGCAAAGATTTGGCAAAACGCCCGATAGTCGGTTCTACAAATGTGAATTGAATCACGCAGACACGGCGTTTAAAACAGGAAATGGGATATTCAAGTCGACGGTATTGCCATTGACGTGGTTTGAATGCCTCTTGTAAAGTGGATAAAAATCTGCAGAAAATTGAGATAAAATGTTAATAGAAGACAGCACAATGGTCTTCATATAATAATCGCCCTTCTCGTCTTAAGAAATTGTGTTGAGATAATCAAGATACTTTGAATACAATTTCTACGGTATTTGTCTACCGCTCGAGAACTCATTATAAGTAGTTATGCACAACGACATCGAGTTTTGTGGTTTAATCAATTTTTTTTCATAAGCTTTCGCAATCGTTCTTGCGTCAATAAGGAGATATCGGTGTTATTCAGCTCTACTCTGTTATACTTATCCTTGTTGCTGTTTCTTGTCAAGACGTATTGCCAATGAGAGCATAATTATCAAGCGACTGATGGGTGACAACTTCAAAGTTAAAGTTGGAGTCAGCACGCTTGGAACTTGAAAACCATTCAAAAGGATTACTTCTGCGTTGTGATGCATCCAAAAATTCTCGGCTTAGCTTTATAAATTAAACTGCAGACGCACCTATAAACATGGATAGGGACGCTGATCTACGCTTTTGAGCAGAAGTAGCTAACTTTCGCGAACGTCTCGATCTCAATAACTAAAAAAGCTAATAAGAAAACGTCGGAACAGGTTTTCTTAATTAGAAGCTTAGAAGAAGTCAGAGGTCATACAACCCGTCACAGGCACACTCGCCGCGACCATGTCATCGACCGTCCGTGGAATAGGAATCGTCCAGGTTATCGGCATTATCGTCGCTAAAGGTAACATATATGGTATTGGGTATGTCTTAATGCTTGTTTGTTCACATTACCCATTGTCGATCCAAATAATGGGTTGGAGAGTCGGAAAAGTTTTGCACAACTCAAATTTTCTACCATATTTATTCGCTTGTCATTCTCGCAAGCTACATCGCCCTAACGCTAAAAACTGTCAGCTTAGCGCATGGTCAAGAACCCGTTGAGATAGACCATGCAAACTCGCCGTAATTTACGATTTGACAACGCTTAAACATATAGTAACTTAAAGGAATTTGTCGCAAGTGCAGTCTTCGGAGGATATATGAGTTCTGGCAGCTTCGTCATGACAAATGCTTCACGTTCCCCGGTACGAGACGCATGCTATGCTGTAGTACTAATGCTTAAAGGCTGACATGAAGGTAATAACCAAGGATCAAGGTATCATAACATGTGCCAGGAAAACATATGTATTTGATGATAAGAGCAGAAGAGTTGGCAGCTCTGCATTCAGATCTTCATCCCAGCGTCTTTTGTATCTCGCGAAAATGATCAGATCTGGCTTGATTTCACAAACTGTCAATCCTGAATTCAATCAGACCAGTAAAACACGATAATTGTTTTGGTTTTCTGTATGGTAGACTAAAATTGTCATATACCATGTGTGCTGTTAAATCTCCAATGGATGTATTGGTGTTATGGGTCAAACAAAAGCTTTCCAGCCTAAAAAAATGGTGGGTACATCATTCCAGAAAAAACTCAGTAGTGATGACATATCGATGGAAAGCAAATGTTGTCAGATCGAGTAAATCTCGCTTTTACGAGCGTAAATAAAGTCCTGTGATCAACGTCGTTGAACGTAAAATGACATGAGCATGTATTGTCTGAAAGCAAGTAACCTATCTTCGAAGGGCAAGAAACCAATTAAAATGATCAAAATCACATTGAATACCGTGTTTCCTGGCAATTAAATACAAAGAAGTCTTTGTTTACGCAGATACTTAATCAAATGATCATTGTTATAACTGTCCCGTAATACGAGCTACCTATGCACCGCTCATATTGACATAAATATCAAAATAATCATGACGGCAATCATGAGTTCAGCATTGCAACAGACCCACACCGGATGCTTGCAGCCAAGCTCAGAAATACATCATTGGTGCCAGCTGCTAGGACCATGGGACCTGCACACGCTTAACTGACATTCCATTGCCGCACGATGGTTGTAGATATGATGCCGGTAAACTTTGCTCTTACTAAAACAAGCATTCATAACCGAATATACTGGTTAATGCCGCTAATTCACGGGTGAACGTAACTCTAATTTTCTTTACTTTCTGCGGTGCTCACAAGTTTATATAAAATAGAAGCCGGTCAGTAGCCTCCAACACCCGATCAGTTTCGACAAAGGTTCAACAATTCGAAATGCTTGACAGCATCGACATCATCAAGGCTTTACGGTTCAATCATACTCTTCTTTTTTCAAAAATACTGCTATCACGTCATAACTCTCGCACCAACAACGAACAATTGCAATTGATGGTGGTCGCGGTTCTTCGCGAGCAGTATGCTCTACTTTCTGCGACTGTTACTTTATTTCCACAAATGCCTTGAGATATCAAAATACCACCGGCCGGTAGATCCAAAGTCAGGGCATCATAGTCATCGCACAATAGAACCACATTATCCTCAATTTTCTTTATACTAAGGGCCTTTTAAAAAGTCCGAGTGAATACTATGACATGGACGTCTCGCACGAGTAAAATTCAATCAAACAGATCTATCAGTCCACAAGCGCTTTTGGTTGTGCAAAAATACATATCAAGTTCAAGGTCGCAAGAAAACGCTTTCATCTTTCTTTCTTCGAAAGCATTTAAGAAGGGAGTGGTCACCGAAAACATGCATGATGTGACATGTGCCGAGATCATGTTATCTTCGAAATGTCAAAAGGAACTGCGGTATTGTAGCGTGATCCGAATAAGGATGTTTGTGAGAACTTGCATGTAGCTGGCAGCTCGGCTAGTAAAAACTTTGTCATAAACATCGTGAGGCTCGTCCTTAAAAGCATTGCATCATCATCTGTGTCAGGAGGTACATCTCGGGTGCGATGAATGAAAATAAGTCTGGTGATCATTGTCTTTGCATAGGTGGCGGACAATAACAGTCTAGCTAAAGATTCTTAAGTATGTATTTTGGTCTCAAGTTTGAAGGCGCGTTTGATCAATCTAATCCACCGAAAATATGTTGCAGCTATATAGATGAATGTTGTGTTCATCGCGAATCTGCAACACCATACA
This sequence comes from Plasmopara halstedii, assembly GCF_900000015.1. Lineage (NCBI taxonomy): Eukaryota > Oomycota > Peronosporomycetes > Peronosporales > Peronosporaceae > Plasmopara > Plasmopara halstedii. The sequence continues at coordinate 558,458 of NW_020187364.1, read as the reverse complement.
GACCGTATTAATCGGCACACGAAGTTAAAAGTAGCCCGCACCCAAAATATAGATTTTGATGATAGGAGCCGCCGTGGGAGACAAATGATTCTGGTTGATGGACAACGCTCCCAACTATCACAATGTAACTGGGTCTTTGAATATCGAAGTGCATGCACACACTTCTGTCAGTACATCCACATTGAGAATCTGTGTTTGCAGGATACAATACGGCACGTGGCTTTTCAGCAAATCGTTAATCCTTTCTGCGACTTCATACTAGAAAATGCACGTGAAAACAAGGTTCACATAAATGCGAAGTTGGAGCGTTAGCGGAGCGATAGTCGTTCGATAGGAATCAACATTTCACAAGGATTCCTAATCAATTTAATCGCACAGTGTATTCAATGTAGCCCTACATTTGGTGCCGTGAGCCAAAGCAAAATTCTGATCTAAATTCTCAATGTGCGGTCGAGAGCGCGCCTCAAACTGTACCATCAGTTTTTCAGCGGGGCTGCCGCAGCTCATTCGCTTAGATAAACAAGTTTTATTACACTTTCAGGGGGTGCTTTCCTATTTACTGCTACCTATACTATGAACTTATATGTATTTGCAGTTTTTCTTTGGGGCCGAAATATCGGTCATTTAGTATACTGAAACCAAGTCGAAATGTAAACATGGTATAACCAGCTTTGACGCGTTGTCCGGTGTATGCTTGGGTACTTAGCGGTTGATAATTGGTTTGGGCCCGTGAGGCGGTTCTGCTGCGCGCCCATCCACGGCCGGTCATTTACCCTCGTGTGAAATATGGCTTCCGCCCAGTGGATCCCGCTGTAACGGGGTTACATA
>NW_020187364.1:551492-557620 GCF_900000015.1 Plasmopara halstedii | reverse complement strand
CGCTTACTCCAAGAGTGATTATTGCCTTCCCAAGGCTAATCGACTCTTCGGTTTAAATACCAAACTGATTTTAATTTATTTATCCTAGCCCCGTACCGTACGTAAACCGTATTCTTGTTTGGGTGTGATCAAACCATGCACATCTCGTGTGACCCCCCCCTAGATATCAGGGTTCGTGTAACATCGTTACATTTTCACTGAGTCCATAAATTGGATTGTCGCAGAACGTTGAGCGCAAAACGTCATGAGAATATACTGATCATATTCATTCTTGCTTAAAGAGATATCACGACGTGGTGACAAGTGATCAACCACGCGTTTAGCCTTCGGATCCAGGAGGCCGTCATGAAATGAGCTTTTGAAGCCATATACTGCGTCACACATCAATCAACCATATTAAGGTGAAATGCTTCCTTTGCAAAGTACGCAGCTAACTCGATTAAACAGAGTAAATACCCACATTAGGTGCCAGGCCTTTACGCCAGAAAAGCTAACGGTACGTTGCAAGTTTTATATGCTGATAATGAGATTGATACAGCCGCAATTCTATAAGGGTAACTTTTTTTAAAGAAGATATGCTTAAAATAGATCGGCCACTTGTACTTTGGTAAATGTTCTCAACCGGATTAATAATCATTATCAGTGCTCGCAAGAAGCGGCGTTATCCTCTCACTGCGGTCAGTACTCCTAACGGGATGCTCTGTAAGTCGATAACCACGCCGCAGAGGCTGTTTACAGTTCAGCGAAGCTTCATTATCTGGTGATGCGACTGTGAAAATGACATCATGCCCATGCACTAACCTATTTTGGCGATAATTTTGTCTATAATCGTTCAGAGCATAAAGGTCGAACATGGGCGATCAAGTGAAACACCTATTAGGGTTTTACGAAAGCTGCTTGGCCCGGCCAGCCAATCGCGCAAATATATCCAAACGTATGCAAATACAGCGCGGGCTCTCACCAATCTTCTTACAGAAGGTATCAAGTGTTGCTGGCGTGCGGCAGCGGCGGCATTTGAGGCTCATACAAAAAGGATTTGAGTATACCCATTTTAAGACATCCGAATCCAGATCGAACATTAGGCATTCTATTTTTTGCCATATAAAATGCATTATTCCAAGCAAATGCCGATGAATGTGACAAAGTGATGGAATTGAGTCTCACCAGCTTGAAGTAGATAGAAAACTGCCATGTTCATGACAAGGAGCTACTTGCTGTGAGGATGCGATGGTTAATCTCGGAGTATTCCTGGTTGGTTTGAAGTCGTTTGCAAGCTATACAAATTAGGCGTCGTTGTACACAGCGACGTCGTCACCGTGAATACCAAGATGGTTTTTTTTATCGAATATACCTTGCGGTAAGATCTAACCCTGGCCGGCTTTGTTTGATGACGAATGCCCTTTGCATTATCAAAGCTATTAACTGTTGAATGTGACGATGGTGACGCTGTCTGCTGGTAATACGAAACTTACAGCTGCTGATCAGACGCAACTTGCGTCGTGTTGCTGTTGGCTGTGAAAGAATAGTGTTTGAGAGCTCAAGTGTCCAATTATCAGTAAGCGTGGTTGCACTCCTATACCACTATACCCAACAAGACTTGCAGTATTACAGCACTGACAAACACGCCACTCAGCGTAAATTGATCCCTTTTTAATGAGGACTTCATGTGCAGAATACTGTATGAGGTACATGATATGACCATCTCGGACGAGAAAAGTCAAACAGCTTGGTGAGTGCCAATTATCGTTATCACAGTATGCAAAAGAGGGTAAGCAAATGTTTACACATGTAAGAGCAGTTTTAACAGGTCAACCCTTTCCCATGTATCGACGACATTAAGCAGTCTAGCGGATGAGTGTTGGCAATCCATGAATAATGAGTTTTCTGAAAGAATCAAGAGCGCGTCCGGTCATACCGGCATTTTGGTCTTTGTGGAACGTTTTTTTGTTCGAGCCAGAAAGCTCATATGCTACTGTCAGCAATAATATGACGGGTGAGGATACAGCCAAAATATATTTCGACACATTTTCATCAACACGACTCGCCGATAGCCGATATGCTAGATAAAGATTCGTGAATTCAGTAACGTTTTTGCAAACAATGTACTAGGCACCAGATTTGGCATTTTAACCGTTGGCCACCCACTTACACTTCGTCAGAAATAATGCGTGAAATGCGATGTGGAGGATATCCTTTGAAGGATCTGCGCGGATCGACTGTCTTCGTTAAAAATATGGTACCAAACCGCTGGAGGCTCTTCGGCACTTCACAAGATTTTCTGGCGACCTCAGGGTATTTTTATCACCGCCTCGATGAGGCTTTGATCTACATGTGTGACAATTATCAACCAAAATTTATCTGCTGGTAATACCCCGGCTACACTTCGTAGAAAACTACTGCATTAATCTCAGTAAGATTGAGCGTCATGCGCCAGGTGTGCGATGCTACGGCTGGGTCGAAACATCTAAAAGCAACACGTCGATGCTGGAGGTAAGCTGATTAAATGGGAGAGTGATCAAGTTTATTGCATGAAACTATCCTGCCTACATAGGCGACTGAGGGGATTGATGAGAATAAGTAGTGATCGTGCTAGATTGGACCCTCCACGGTCGTAGCAAATACAGTTAGTTAATACAATATTGAATTATACTATGATTATTCCGATGAACGCAAACACATCCTGTGTCTACGTTAATAAATGAAAGATACGACGATCTCTTTCATGCACATTTTCAAGTCAGTAAGTCCAACGCAACGAGCTATGTTGTAGATAAATCGGTTCCTCCACCGTCACCTGACATTAAGCTGCATTTTTTTTAGTGCTCTAATATGTTGTGAATCGTTTAAGATTTCCGGAGCAATGATGCAGCCTTAAATTCGTATCCGAACTAGAACCGCGTCTTTCTCATAGACTTGTCGAGACGTATGATTGTACTTTTACGATGCGAGTAGGAGCAGGCAATGTAGAGTGCAGGCAGTGAAGTAAAATTCAAGCGCAATGGGTTCTTGTTGTGCGTCAAATAGACAAAAACGTGCAAATCTCGTTGTGATTCTATCTTGGAGGGAATGCAAAATGGGTTACGTAATGTACTATTGTGTTATAATTATGTGCAATTGTGCAAAATTGTGTGTGATTTTATTTAAGAGCATTTGTGCAACTTGAAATATCGAAAGACGGAACTAAAGAGGTCTGTAGCTTATTGATTAGCCTCACGACATGTTATATATAGTCCCATTATCAAACACAGTAACACAGTTCTGTTTGTATAGAAAAGTATGCACTAAATAATTGATTTCATTCTTACCAAATTATCCGATTAAAGTCCAAAATGACTTCTATCATCGCTTTTTTTTCGACGTTCAGGCAACAGCAACACTGGCGAGAAGCAGCTTTTAAGATTACAGCGGTCATGTAGAACAGAACAGTCGACATGCATGCATGAGAAAAAAACCCTTGGCTTTGATACTCTTTTGGACGCAAAGCCCTTTCGTGACAGATGTTGTCCATCGAGGCAAGACACTCACTATGAGATTGTCAAAGATTTGGGTACTTGGGATATTTTGGCACATACGACTTTACGTTTTCTTGCGGGGCAAGTGCAACTTGTTGGTGACTTTTTCGTGCCATTTCGTTTTAATGTAGAGAATATTTTTGTCAGTAGGTAGGAGGTAGTCCGAGTGCATATTCTGATCTACTGATGATCAATTTTTCTTTTTCATCTAAGACCCATAATTAATGCTGTCGTTCATCACGTCTAAAATCAATAATTCAAAAGCATTCAAAATGTAAAGTGAGTGAGAAATCGTTGGACGCTGTCTTCAAAGTAGAGCGCTTGCTTTTCCATACCCGCGAAGGCAGCGTCTCACAATTACGTACAAAGCTTGAGTACCTATTGCGGTCGCATATAGCTACTTCACATCTCTTGGACGAGATTGTATATCGGCTTGAAGTACAACGTCGTTTCGTCGATGAATGACGATGTTTGCTCGGCACGCCACATTTTATTAACGCTCGTTAATACCGGCAAGATGAGCGTGTATGTATCGTGGTACAATGATTAGCTTCACTGCTTGCCGCACGAGGCGTACAGAGGTCTTCGGTGCTGCAAAACGTCTTTCGACAGCTCATTCGTTTACAGAGACACTTGCTATTTTCTAGCGTACCGCTTTGCCGTGCTTTCAACACCTACCGCACTTTTGCTAATTTCGAATTGTCCATTCTCTCCAACAATGACTCCTGCTACTACAGCAGCTCTATCTCGCTTCCACATAGTACTCACAGTAGCTCGATCAACCTTGACGTAGACTTTTCGAACCAGTATTCTGTTGAAACTGACCGCGAGAAGCAATCACTAAAAGCTTTGAGCTTTGGCTCTTTTAGACTTGGGTTGTGCATCTTTCGGGAGAAGAGGGGCAGTAGTTATATCGTGACGGGCGACCGACCCATCGAATAGAACTTGGCAGATGCAGCTCAAACTGTGTAGTGGCGATGGCTAGCAGGGTCCGTTTGGAGTCAAACGGCGAACGAGGAGGCAAAAAGAGTTTGTTCAAGCCAGTTGGTTGCTCTAAATGACTCGGAGGCTGCTTGCTATTATACAAAACGTTGGTTTTTGGAAATCCTGTCCGACTAGATATCATCACGCTACTTGAAATGCCCTTGCTTTTGTTCCTGAGTGCAGCATTTGAACCCATCTTCTGTGCGTTATTAACGCGGACTCTTTGGGTCAAAGCTTATCATGGCAACCCTGTTGAGCAACTTGAGTCAGAAAAATCTTGTAGTATGCACGGTTGTTTTTCATAATAGTACAATTAAGTAAAAACAAACCTGGGCAAGTTAAACTGAATTCGCGACCTGACGCTTTCATATGACGATTGGTTAATTTCTTAGTGTTCAGCATTTAGTACTTCTTCTTTAAATGACGATTTGACTCAGTAAGTCTGATCATCGATTAATCAAAAGTATTTTGCGCGGTAACGTATACATCCAACATGAAATCTTGAGATCAACGGGCTGTTAGTCGTCCGCAATTGAGTATTGCTTTCAGCTCTAACAGTGCCTTAAATTTAAATTTTGAGCGGGCAAACCTACAATTCTCTTTGATCATTGAGTTTATGAGTTTCCTTGCTTGTACACTACCGAATGTACGTCTGAAGCTGCATTCATGAGCAGGGTGTTGTAGTAACATTTAAGCAATTGATCGTCCTGATTACAGCCCCATTCAATGTAGCTCTGGGTCGATAAAATACAGGTCAATTTTGCAAGCATTGACAATCGATCTTCCCCCTTCACAGCTAAGATTTTTTGTTTATCGATTTACTTATGGATCAAAGCGAGTTTCATATATTGATCAGCATGCCTATGGATGTATGTGATGATATTATATTCAGATTGCGTATTGCTTTGCCGGTATAATATAAATAATGCCATCGAGCAATTATCAAGTCAAATGATATATATTTGTTAGTTACTACAAGTCAAACGTTGGAAACGAAATTAAGTAATCCGCACACCGAGGAAACGTCATAGCTGCCAAGAATCTAAAAAAGTAATACATACTGCAGACTTACAGTAGATGGAAGTCTATCGTTAAAGCGTTCTTAGAATTGTGAAGGAAAGAAAATGGGCACCCTTTCCGAGCCGATGAGCTATATGTGCTCAACATTCTACGCGAAACTCACTCAAATCGCGTGTCTCTGCCTTTAACATATTCTTGTGTGAACTATAATCGTATGCGAAGCCACCATGGTAGCTAATGTCAATACCGTTCACCTCCTCGTCTCCATCTACACGTAGCCCAACCGTAATCTTGAGCAAGAACAAAAGAATTATCGTCACAATAAACGAGTATACTGCAGCTGCAATCTGTGAGACCAATTGATGAAGAAATAGCTCGCCGCTACCGTAAAAGGCACCATTTGGAATGTTCGGATTTACTTCTGATGTGGCGAACAGGCCAGTCATAAGGCCACCCATGACGCCGACACAGCCGTGAATGGCAAATGAATCGAGGGTATCGTCATAGCGTAAATGTTTTTTCATCATGATAGCCGCAAAACCCGTGGCTGCTCCTACTACACCAAAAATTGCAGCTACCGAAGGGTACACGTAGCCACAGGCTGGTGTTATC
>NW_020187364.1:550767-551482 GCF_900000015.1 Plasmopara halstedii | reverse complement strand
CAAAGTATGTCTGTGCATACGCCCTGTGGGGCCTGAACAACTGCGTCACAAGACGACTTAATGTTGCTGGTGCATTAGACAGCCCTTGTGGCACCATCAGCCACTCCCAAAGCATGTCGCTCGGAGTGCTCACCGATGTCAGCGAAATATCGCTCGCTCTCATGAGCAATTGATAATACCCATCGACCAAGTCGAGTGCATTGTACTTCGTTCATCCCACCATGTTTTTTTGAAGAACATTCTTTCTAAGAATCGGCGTTTGTGCCGGAATGGTGGCAGCGTTGAGCTTATTGTAAGCATGAATGATACGTCACTTGCCGTTCGGCTTCCGAACACAAAATATTGGGTGTCGAATTGGGAAACTTGATCTCACGCACCATCCCTGCGTCGTGCTTCACACGGAAGAAGGCGTCAAAAACGTCGCACTGTTCCTTAAGCAGGGATCATTGGCGTGTTATGCAGTATTTGGTCCCCGGAACCAGGTCTATCTCATGACGCACACCTCGGTCCGGGGGTAGGACCGAAGGCGGGTCTCTGGAGATCAACGTCTTGAAATTCCTTTACCAAAGAATAGAACGGATCCAAGGGATTCCGCAGGATTGACAATCCACTTCGTGCGTTCAGCACTCTCTTGGTGTCCTCAAGACAGCTTCATCCAGAAGCGATGATGAGTTTATCTTCTTGTCCGGTCGTGGAATGACCACTTCTGCCAATC
>NW_020187364.1:550536-550688 GCF_900000015.1 Plasmopara halstedii | reverse complement strand
TCTCAAGCGGTATCATGATCCGCAGGGGGCTGCCGATCAGCAGGCGCCCCACGAGAAGATTGGTCCAGTTCCTCAACCCGAGAAGCGGACACGGGAGCAGATGGACGCTCCGACGCGTACGGCCAAGACCTCCGTTGGGCAGCGGGATCGTT
>NW_020187364.1:548272-548570 GCF_900000015.1 Plasmopara halstedii | reverse complement strand
ACAACCTTTTTGTCACGAACACAGCGTTTCAAAAGCGCGCCCGCAACATCACAACTTGAACATTACGTCAAACAAACCATAGTATCTTCAACCAGATCGACTACATTCTCTGCAGCCAAAAGTATCGGCCATTATGTCGTAACGCGCAATCATGGGGCGGTACCAAGACACCTTCCGACCACAAGTTGGTCACCCTCGACTTCGAGATTGGCGCGCTGAACCAGCTTCGCTCCAATATTAGAACGACGCACGCAGCTGAGAGGTCAACACTACAAGGCAATGAGTCTAGCGACTCATT
>NW_020187364.1:547661-547749 GCF_900000015.1 Plasmopara halstedii | reverse complement strand
TTTCAATCTGGAGACCATATCCACCTTGGAGAAGGAATACTACTAGGCCTCCCAAAGCGTAACAAGCCACCTGATCAATGTACCAGTT
>NW_020187364.1:542450-542548 GCF_900000015.1 Plasmopara halstedii | reverse complement strand
GTCGCTGCATGTCATGCGTGACATGGTCGGCCAAGGGCCGAGGCATCGAGGGCGAGGCTTTCGTGATGCGCGTGGCGTGGCATGAAAACCACTGAGCA
>NW_020187364.1:542259-542440 GCF_900000015.1 Plasmopara halstedii | reverse complement strand
GGAGGTAGGACCGAAGGCGGGTCTTTGGAGACGACGTCTTAAAATTCCTTTACCAAAGAAAAGTACGGACCCAAGGGATTCCGTAGGATCGACAACTCACTTCGTGCGTTCAGCACCATCTTGGTGTCCTCCAAGACAGCTTCACCTAGAAGCGATGACGAGTTTATCTCCTCGTCTGGTT
>NW_020187364.1:542146-542249 GCF_900000015.1 Plasmopara halstedii | reverse complement strand
TCAGCCAAAGCATTCAGCTTTCCCGGCTTATACTTCACCTCGAAGTTATATTCCGCAATGAAAGATAGCCATCTAGCCATCCTCTGCGAGAGGAGGGGCGACA
>NW_020187364.1:541681-542136 GCF_900000015.1 Plasmopara halstedii | reverse complement strand
CAATGACCACTTCGGCCAAATCGCCTGCCTTCAAGGCACTGCCAAACTCTTCAAGGGATATCTAGTCCAGCTCAAGAAGAGCATCTACTGTAGGCATAGCTTCGAGGCGGACGTCGCCATCTTCCTCCCCTGTGATACCGTTGACGGGGGTGTATAACTAGCTGACGGTGCACCGTCATCTAGGGTAGACACACCCTGGATCAGGGTCGACGCCCGGCGTCTTGCAGCCAGTATACGGCGTTGCCGTCGCCTCTGTACAATGGTATTATGTCTCGGTGAGACCAGGGTGAACACGCACTCCGCGTCGTCCGATGTCACCCTCACTTTCCGCTCATTTGGAGCTCCGATGTTGTCTACAACATCCGACAAAGAACTGCTGACCCCGCAGTCTTTGTCCATTGGATAACGTGCCACTCCACGCGCATCTGAAAGGCGGTGCCCAAGATGCCTCGGAT
>NW_020187364.1:541006-541475 GCF_900000015.1 Plasmopara halstedii | reverse complement strand
CGACTGCTTCGATACTCGAGCAGCGCTCAGTGGTTTACGTGCCACTTCACGTGCATCATGGGGGCCTCACCCTCGATACCTCGACACTTGGTCGACCATATTACGCATGACATGCAGCGACTGTTCTGAAACTTGAGCAGCGCTCAGTGGGTTACGTGCCACTCCGCGATCAGCCCGCGAGACACACTTGGGACTCCTGTCCGATACACCGTTGGTGTCTACCAACTCGGACATTGCACTGTCCAGCACGTTGACCGTCTCGGTCCAGTGCTCTCGCCAATAGCGCTTTTGCCTCCTAGCAGAGGTAAGTTCATGACTCGCCAAATCATCACCGGAGACGTGCGCGTAGGTCTTTTACCTCCAATCCATGGCTCATGGTGTTCCAACCATGCCATTCCTAGGATGAGGCCATACCTTGCATCCAAGTCTAAGACTAGACAGCGTTGCACGCTATCAAAGTCAAGGAATC
>NW_020187364.1:529657-540996 GCF_900000015.1 Plasmopara halstedii | reverse complement strand
GTAGATTGACTACAAGTGCTACCAAGTGCAGCGGGGCTGCCGTAGCTTTGCACTTAGAAGAAGCGTAAGTTAAGTCACCGACTTTTCGTTTTATACTTAAAATAAGTACGAGTTTAGCGAATCGCAATCCGCTTACTTCAAGAATACAGAGTAGTTACAACCCTTACCTAAGGCTAATTTACTCTTCTGTTTAAATTCTAAAACTGCCTTTATTTATTTATATCTGCGGCAGAGCCGCCTAATTTTAAATGCATAAATATGTATAGTAAAGTCTAAATACATGTATATTTACTCCCGTACCGCATTCTTGTCTGGCGCCCATCTGGTGTGACACACACCTGCTACTAAGGTATGTGTAACCCCATTACACGTTTCCCTTCACGCAATCATCTTGTTAAATTGCATGTGAAACGGCGCAGGGACCTGCCAATTATTACATTACGTAATGATTTTTGACGTAGGGACGAAGGAAGATGATTTACAGCCACAACTCATAACTTTGCAAATATACCTCGCTCTTGTTGATTCACCTTCGATACCAGAACAACTCGAGTTACTCTTCAAAATATTAATTCTAGTACCCTCGTGTGTGGCCTAGTTTTGATTCCCAATATAGTTGCAGACTGTGACATAACTCGCGCTTCTTCTCTCATTCTTCGGCTAATGCAGCATTTCACGGGCTCATTATTCTATGATCATGTGATATAGCTGTACTTTAAGCTTCAATTCGCGCAGATGAAGCTTAATATGCTTCCGTTATGTGTGTTCTACATTCTATACCTACTACAGACGCAGACCATGAATCTACTCGCTTTTCTATCTCGCGTTTCGGCCAATGTTTTCCACGATCACGTGAAATGGCTGCACTTTAAGCTTTGATCCGCCACATGCAGCTTAAGCTGCTAAAACTTAATCGCTTGCTTACTAGCCACGACATGGTTGCTTTTAAAATTGGTGTTACGCCAATTTTCTTCTGAAATCTGACTGAAGGCCCTAAGCACAGTCTCTTGACTTAAGGATATGATGTGTCCCACACCAGCATCTCGCTCCACCAATCTTTCACACGGCATTTTGGCTTTGATATTTCGTCACACAGCAGTATCATGTCGCACTTCTTTCACAAGCCGGAAAACGCGTTAAAGCGTGCACGCGAGCTACTAGCAATTCCGAATGTGGATGCCGGTGTACTTAAGCGTACTAAGCACTCCGCGCTTGAGATTTTGCACGATGCGCTGATAGCCAAAAAGAATCGCACATGGCAGCCCACACACGAGGAGCTCATGATTTTGTATCTGGAAATCTGTCTGGAACTGCAGATGGGTCGCGTGGCTAAGGACGGGCTGCATCAGTATCGCAATTTGTGCATTCAGCACAATCCTGCATCACTGGAAACTGTTATTAAACACTTTGTTACTCATGCAGAACGCAAGCTTGCCGCCGCTAAGAAGGAAAGCAACGAACTCAATATTTTAGCTGCCGCTAAGGTGGATTTGGATGCTGCCCAAACACCTGAGGATGTGATGCTATCAACCACAACGTTTGAAGGGTCTAGCGATCGTACTGACCGCGAGGTGGTTGTCCCTTGGCTTCGTTTTATGTGGGAGACATACCGCACAGTGCTGGACATCCTTAAGAGCAATACGAAACTTGAGCCATTGTACATGGTTACGGCCATACAAGCGTTTGACTTCTGCGTCGAATATCAGCGCAAAATCGAGTTTCGTCGTGTGTGCGAAATCATGCGCAACCATTTGAGCTCGCTACAGAAGCATACTGCCACACCTACAAGTCAGTCAACTCGGCAGATGCGAAGTTGGGACGGCTTCACACTGGATAGTGTTGAACGTCTTTTGGAAGTGCGCTACCGTCAGCTGCAGGTCGCCACTGACCTTGAGCTGTTCTCAGAGGCTTTCCGCACGATAGATGACATTAATAACATTATGAACCTGGTTGAGCAGACCCCGCGCGTGGATCTACTTGTTACGTATTATGAAAAGCTAGCACAGATATTTCAAGTGTCGAAAAACCATCTTTTTCATGCTCATGCGCTTTACAAGTGGTACTCGTTGCGTGTTGCGGGTCTGCAGGGCCTTGCCGGCCCTCAAGCCTTGCAGGGGTTTCCCGCGCTAGTCTCAGAGGAGGAACAAAAAGGAATGGCTACTCGCGTCGTGCTCGCTGCTCTGTCCATTCCACTTTTGGAGTTTGAATCCTCCTCGTCTGTTCTTGGAGATGAAGTATCCACTTCGGCGTCTCAAATTGCAGACAACTCGTTGTCCTCCGCCGCTCGTGACAAGAATGCCCGGATGGCGGCATTGTTGGGATTTGCGACTACGCCGACGCGTGGCACTTTGCTGGAAGACATTACGGCTGCTGGTATCCTAGTAAAGGCTTCTACCGCTGCCAGTGAAATCTTTCAGCGTGTAGAGCTTCAGGAGCTAGACCCTTTGCAGATCGTTAAGCAGCTGGGGCCATTTTTGACTACGATTCGCGCTGATCCACTTGCGAAGGCTTACATCAATGGAGTTGAGCGTCTTGTGGTGCGTCGCGTACTGTTCCAGCTTACTCGCGTGTATGCAAGCGTAACAATTGCTCACTTGCGCTCCATCTTTGTTGGTCTCGATGTATCGTATGAAGAGATTGAATCACTGATTGCCCGTTCGCGCAGTTTGAGTACAGTCGCACACGCCAGTGCCCCAAGCCTGTCCAGTATGTACCGCCGCAATGTGACACAACACGGCAGCAACAATGCTGAAAACTCCTCTGCTGATGCTGTGGCTTCAGCACAAATGCGCACAACAATTCGTATTGATCATGTGGGACAGTGCATTCGATTCACTGACGCAGTTGATTTGGAAGCGAATGCCGCTCAACTTTGTTTATTAGGTGAGCGTTTAACCAATGTCATGTCCAAAGTCCCTGCTACTGTTTCGGCTTCTATTGCTGCTCGTGATGAGCATACAAAAAAACTCTTTGCAGCTTCTCGCGGCCGTCTGCAGCAGCAGCGATCTGAGATGCTCGCACGCCGTGAGATCATTGAGCGCAAAAAAGAGGAGCTCGAGAATCTGCAGCACGAAAAATTGCAATCGTTCGAAAAAAAGCGCCACGAGTTTGCACAACGTCGCGCTGAGCTTGAGAGAGAGCGCCTGGCTCAAGAAGCCCGCCGCCGTGAGGTGGAAAAAAAGCTTAAAATCCAGGATGAGATTAAGCTGAAGGAGACTCGCCAGATGCTAGACAAGTTGGGTCACACGGATGTGAGTGATTTGGACCTCGCTACTATTGACAAGGATAAGATCCTTAACGAAGCTAAAGAAAAGGCGCGCAAGGCGAAAGAGCTTGCTCAACAAAAATTACGCGAAAATGCCCGACGTCTAGATTATATTGTACGTGCTACCCGTGAGGAAGAGCAACCTATTTTGCAGCGCCAAATTGCTGAAGTGAAGGCCGAGGCATTCAAGCGATATGAGGAAGAGTCGGCTTCGAAGCTCAAGATCGCAAAGGAGGAACACGAGCACAGCCTCAAGGCGAAAGCTCGGCTAGCCCCAGCAATTCAAGTGACTGCTGATTTTAACAAGGCTCATAAGGCTCGCCGTATCGAAGAGTACAAAAAGGCCTCTGAAGAGCAGAAAAAAAAGATTATGCTTGAGCGTCTCAGCGCCCGCGTTGCCCGCGCCAAAGAGCGATTCGAAGAAAATCAGCGTCTTCTCCGTCAGGAAGAAGAGGAAAAGGAACGCATTCGTCGCGCGGAGGAGGTTGAGCGCGAGCGCAAGCTCCAAATTCAAGTAGAGGAAGAGCTTCGCCGTCAGGAAGAGGAAGAGCTTCGCCGTCAGGAAGAGGAAGAGGCTGAAGAGAGCCGCCTTTCGAAAGAAAAAGAGCTAGAGATTTATACACAACGTGAACGCGAGAACGATGAAAAGCGTGTCGAGCAGCGTAGTCAGGGTCGCTTTGGTAGTGCTGGTGCTCGTGGTCTGTCTTCAAACCGCATAGACCGCCGAGGTGACGACACCGACGAGGGTGAGTGGACCCATGTAAACCGTAGTGCTCTCTCAAGTCGCGCTCGAGTTCAAGCACCCGAAGGTCGCTGGGAGCGACGTGGACCCCCGTCTCGCGATAGCTTTGGCGATCGTGACGGACATGAGGGTGGCGGCTCTCGCCGCGTCTTTAACGGTGATCGTGAAAGTAGTTTTCGTCTTGGGCTTGGGAGTGATCGCGAGGATGGCGGTTACCGCCGTACATCTGGTGGGGATCGTGGAGAGAGCGGTTCTCGTTTTGGATTTGGTAATAATTTAGAGATTGGTTCGCGTCGTACGTTTGGTGGAGATCGTGAAGACATCGCCCCGCGTCGTTCTTTGGGTGGGGACCGTGAAGAGAGCAGCTTGCGTCGTGCGTTTGGAGGCGATCGCGAAGTAAGTGATTCCCGTTTTGGTAATCGTCGAGGCGGGGATCGCGACGATGACCGCGATATATTCCGTCGAGGCAGCGATCGCAATAATGACCGCGAGTCTCATCACCGTTATGGTGAAGACCGCTTCTTTAGCCGCTCCAATCGTATGCCCCGCGTCGGCGATCGCGAGGGTTCGGCTCGTGAAACATCACGCGCCCCCGACTCTGGCAGCTGGAGATAGGTAACCCTCTGCTCCGAAATGCTTTGAAAAGAATGTATTTGCCTGATTTATTTCAACAAATTTGTTGAACCATAAACTAAATTATCGACTCGACAACAACCAAACTAGTGAATAAGCGTTTCTCAATTGAAAAGAATATATCTAGTGTCAGGTTAACGGTTAACTTCTCATTGAAAAGTTTAAAGATTATATTAACCTACATCCATTTGTCAAGGTTAGATGCTTTTGATATGCGTGATTTCAAATTTGCGGAATCGTAAAAAAGTGATTTTAGCTTACGGTATTAGCGATGAATTCCTCAGCTGTTTATACAACTATGGTGTTGTTGGCAAAGGACTTATTTACCAATAATTCTCTCACTTCAATGCTAGGATCGAACATTTTTTTTTCGCATCTCGCTAATGTGTCGAGCTCATACAATATTATAGCAGTGACATTCATAAACAAATTATAAATCTTGCTGATACTTAGCGCGCAACTGCACAAGACTTGGTATTACCACTATATACACCTTGTAATCCTGGTGATGCGATTGAATTCATTTAGAGTGAGTTTTGACTCAACTATGACTTCTGGCTTTGATTTGGAGCTGTCCATGTGTAGAGATTTTCTTCATGGCAAATTGGCTCTGGCTCATGTGTTTCAACTTATTTGACATTCATTGCGTTTGTATATTAGAATAAAATAAGTGTGTATTACAGCTCGATCTCGCAACAGTCGGCACTTACCATGATGCGCTGTCCATATTCGAATGGATGCTCACAACAGAGCAATTGATTGACCTGTAAACAAATGCGTCCTCGTCTAAATCATAGCCAATTGACTTCCACACTTTACTTGTCATAATTCATCTTCGTCGATGATCTTATCATCCAAGTTTGTAAGATCCATTGTATGTACATCCATCAAAAAGTATTACTGGCCTTTGAAAAGCTTAAAGAATTCATTTACTTTATTGTGCTGTCGATAGTACAGCCACAGGTTGCGATAGAAACATTTGTTAGAGCAAAAGGTCCACCATCACGATTTGCCCACGCGCTAGACGCTGGATCATAAGTATACGAGATAGTGCTAACTGGTATAATCGTGATAGATGTGTTGGATCCAGCTACTTGTTTAGTGATCCGGTTCCGATCCCAACTCTACCAGTCGAAGTTATTGTTGTAGTTCCAAAGTATGCGCTATTAGTCGAGGTTGCATTCGTTGCATTGATCAATTGCAATCCAAACCCAATGGGCGTTGCATTTGATTTCATGAAGATCGGCATATCATAATTAGCAAAAACATCGTTGAGCGCGTTACAAGCTTTGATATATATTACCAGAATTTGGTGTAAGATGAGCAGCTCCAAATAAATTAGTGAATGGCGTATTGGTGTTAAATATCCTTTTATTGGTAGTATCAGAAACAAGGTAAAGACAACCACTTGATGGTGAAGAAGACGATCCGGCGGGATTTATTCAAGAAGCATACGCTGAGGTAGCAA
Source organism: Plasmopara halstedii (assembly GCF_900000015.1). NCBI lineage: Eukaryota > Oomycota > Peronosporomycetes > Peronosporales > Peronosporaceae > Plasmopara > Plasmopara halstedii. Next base: position 534,888 of record NW_020187364.1, on the reverse strand, counting down.
GAGTGTATGTCACTCTTGTATGGCTGTGTGTTGAAAACATTACAGCGGAATCTGTCTGTCTGAGATGTACCACCAACAGATGGTTTACGGCTCCAGCTGATAGTAAATAAATTAGCGCTTGTAGCTGAAACACTTTCTACTAATGAACTCGGATTATCGGTTGATATTAAATTAGCAGCAAATACGTTTTGTTGTTTGATCCGGATGTCATTCTCGATTCAATGACCAGTCCATTTTGTATCATATACTCGATAAATATTCATAGATTTCACGATTCGTAGTTTCACCATAATTTTTTTGGTGTCCGATGAACCTAAAGGCATCAATCCAACACCTGAACTATCAAGTGTCATTGTCCTAGAAGTTCCGGATATGACGCCAGTTAGAGCAGATATATCTAGCGCAGAGCCACCGATACTCAGAGTACGAGCATCCAAATTGTCAATCAAATTTACGGCAGAGAGCGTTCAAACTCCGCCAAGTCAAATATCTTCGACTACAGTAAGAAAGGAAATGATAATTGGAGGGATATACATTTTGATCACTATATAACAAAATGATAGACTTTCATGAATTCATAGACATGAAGAAGTTGAAATCATTCCCTACTTTAATTTTCCCTTAAAAATTGTTTTTGCGCCACCAAGCGGGTCCGGCAATGTTCAGCTTTGTGTGTAAGGAAAATATCAACATAAAAATCTCAATCTAATCGTTCGTGAATATGAAAAGGATCCGAATACAAAATGATCTAATAAGCATGCAACCGCTGAGCCCCTATCTGCGTTACTTATTGTAATGGTGAAACGAAAAATATATAAAAATGTTTATTAGGTTGTAGTCCTTCTTTAGCCTTGAATATTAAGTATATAGATAGAGCAATTGTACCATAATGACCGTAATCAAACACAAGCCTCAAGAAATTAGTTTTCTTTGCTTTGGCTAACTGCTCAAACTCGGCTCGAGATAGAAGAACTTTAACATATGTTTTGGTGAACACCTTTGCAACTTTACCTGGGATGAACATTAGCTCTTTAAATCTGATATACTTCTTCTCTTTCTCTGGCTTAGTTCGTCATCTGGCTTTGTAGCTTTGTTTTGCTCACTTATTTTCTTTCGAATCGCATTTTAATATCCGAATGCATCACAAAATCTGTTCTTGACCATTTTACACATGGCATTCAGTGTGAGTATGAGATTCTCTTTCTATCGTCAGTGCTCATTAGGAGCGCACTGATACTCGAGTTTTGAACCGTGAACGTCTTTTGAAAGAAGCATCGTCGTATTTGTTTGAATAATGATTGTTGGAAATGAACATATTTGAAGACCATTGGTGTCGCAACGCCGGCCTTGTAAAGCTTGATCGTTTGTCTGTGATTAAGTCGCCGTACATAGATTTTGTCCTTAACACTCGACGGATATTTCCTCACAGCAGGAGATCAATTTGCTATCAGCTCGTTGGAGTCGTTTGGTAATTTATTGGGGTTACATTCGTGTAGCACTAATTATCTACTTAAAATACCGCTAGGCGGACAACATACTTTTGCATGGGCTGAATCGCTCGCGAAGTGATCACAACGCGGAAAGAAGTTTCCTCGATTTATCAATGTAGTACTTGCGTCGTAGGAGACATTCCGCCTAGTAGAACCTATTAGCAAAAGTAAGTCAGCTCTGTTAAATTTGTATAGTTGGGCTTACACTGGTTTGGTCATGCAGTATCTTTAACAATAGCGAGAATATGTGTTGCGTAAGAGTCATCATCTTAGCTACTTTTTGAAAACGATAGTAGACTGTCGTTAGATATCTATTCACTCGACTGACGAGCAGTCAGGATTTAGGTTCAATACTTTTTGTGCCTGAGTGCGTTTCTGGTACGTTTTTTGTAATAATGTCCTGATTTAAAAGTACAGCATCGGTACACTCGATTTGTGCGAGTCATTCGTAAAGATACCGTGTGCAACGAGGAACGTCTAAGGTGAGCATGCACGTAACGACGGAGGGGGTAGCGACTCAAGCAGCGGCCAACGTGCTGCTAACGAGTTTGGCCGTCTACTTTCCACTCTTCATAGTGCTAATTCTACTGTACGAAACAGTGCGTCATCGTGTGCCGCACGTGTACGCGCCCAACAATCATGCGAATTATTCTGAAGCGAAGCAGAGTTTTTTTTTGGGATGGGTGCCTTTTCTGTGGCATATAGATGAAGTAAAAGTAGCTGAAAAGTGCGGTTTGGACGCTTGGGTACTGCTACGCTTTATGAGGATAGGTCGCAAGGTGGCGCTGCTATGCATCATGTGCTCATTCGCCCTCTTTCCCATGTACTTTTTCACAGCAGCAGCGATTAAGGAGCAGGAAATGCAGCGCCACCATCACAGCCAACTTCTTTCCGATCAAGGAGAAGAACCTAACGCTACTGCTGTAGCTGGCATCACATCCATGATAATGATGTTGCTAGATGAGCAAGTAGTGGTTGGAAATGGCTCAAGTAATCCGATGTATTTCAATGGAAAAGTGGAGCTTGATGTTGTGGACCGTTTGACAATTGCCAATGTAGGTAAAGACGACTGGAGGATTTTCTTTACGGTGATAGTCGCCTATGGAATCAGTATCTACGTTATGCGATTATTGCTTCGTGAATATACAATTTATCGCAAGCGTCGCCACGAGTTTCTGATGCGGAAACACCCTCAACAGTACAGCGTTGTCATCTCAGACCTTCCTGTGTCACAACGTCACCCAAAAACGTTGCAGGCATATCTGGACTTTTTGTTTCCAGACTCAGTGCATTCCGTTTACATTGGAGTCGATTGTGCAGAGCTGGAGAGACTTTTAGATAAGCGTCAAGACCTTGTTTACCAGATATATGCTGCAAAGCTCAAGTATAGCGCGAAAGTTTATGACCATGGTGTGACCAAGCGACCTAAAGAGCTGATTGGTCGTCGTTTTTTCGGACTCTGTGGTGAAGGAATAGAGGTAGATGCCATTGATCACTATACAGAAGAATTGCAGAGGCTCGAAATGGAAATCAAACGCACCCGAGATGAGATTTTGCAGCACCAGCCGGCACTGAGTACCCAAAGACTCTCCAATGACAAGCAGTATGGCTCGACAAGTGCCACGGCTACGCGAGGCTTTTCTACCTTAGGCAAACTGTCGGAAAAGCTTCGAAAAACAAAATTGCGTATGGAAGAAAGCCGATGGGGCGAAGAGGGTTTACCGTTGCTCCACCCTGGGGTGCCTATACCCAAGCGTCCCAACCTCACGCGGAGCTGTGCTTTTGTAAGTTTTCGCAGTATCCGATCTGCACAGGCTGCGCAGCAACTACTTCAGGTTGAAAATCCGCGTCGCATGGTCGTTCAGCCTGCACCTAATATTTGTGACGTCCAGTGGAAAAACTTTGGCCTGCCACACAAGGTAAAAGCAAAGTGGAAGCTCATTTCCGCTGGAGTTTCTCTTTTGATCGGATGCTTCTGGACCGTACCTACTGCTTTCGTTGCATCTATGTCGAGCGTTGATGAACTTCAGCATATTTTTCCGTGGCTAAATGGTATTCTTGAAAAATATCCCTGGATATTGATCGCACTTCAACAGACAGCACCATTGATCTATTCAGCGATGAACGGCCTGGCAAATGTAATCTTCAAGTTTTTGTCCACGCAAGAGGGCCACCTATCGATATCGGAAGTTGAAGCTAGTCGCTTTACCAAATTGTGTTTCTTTCAGGCCTTTCAAATGTTTTTTGTATCGGCACTCGCGGGGTCTTTCATAACAGAGTTCATGCTATTTTTGAACCAGCCGCGTATGATTTTCTTCTTTTTGGGCAACACCATCGCTAACCAATCTATGATGTTTATCACTTTTATCATTACGCAATTCTGTGTGGACATGTCGCTATTCTTACTGCGTATATCTCCAATCGTAAAATCTGCTGCTTACCACCTTCTGGCCCCAATGCATGTGAAGTTGCCAAAACCGCGAGATTGGATGGGACTTTGCCCCGTGAATTACCAGACCGACCTTGATACTCCCATGAACCTAGCCCAGCAGTATCTTGTCTTCTTGATTGTTGTGGTTTTTGCTCCCATCGCCCCACTTGTGGGATATTTTGGTGCTGTGTTCTTCGCGGTGTCTGAGCTTTCGTACAAGCGCTGTTTATTTTTTGTCAACAGCTCCCGTTGGGCAACAACCAACTCAATGGGTGTCTTTTGGCCACCACTGTATTCATTTGTTATCGGTGCACTCATCATCGGGCAGTGCACGCTCGTTGGAGTACTATCGCTTAAGTCTGCAGGGTTCGGACCAATTGGATTTACGGTAATGCTACCTCTGATCACTCTTATTTTTCATTGGTATGCTGTCGATCTATCTCATCTCAAGCGTGCAGCAGAGAATTTGCCACTTGACCAATGCTGCGACATTGATGAAGAGCGTAAGAATGAATCCTTTGATTTCTTGGATGGCGTTTACCAACAACCAGCCATGAAAGAGGCTTTCCAATCGCCTCCCATTTATGCTAGAGATCCTGAAGGCGTCGGTGAAGCTATTAATGATATCAACAAGGAAGCCGCAACATCCGCCGAGGATCCTCTCGAGAAAACATTGAAGCCATCCAATCCACGATTTTATCTATCAATTCTCAACCAGGACAAGAACAAAAGGGGCAAGAAGCTTGCATAATGCATATAATGTTAGATTCACAGTGATATGGATCGGAGTTTGTGGTTTTTGTCCTATGGGCATTCATTATTGTTACGAGTAGTGTTTGCCATACTCTTTTATATTATGTGGCGCAAGTAATATAGTCGATGATTATAAGGAATCAGTATTCTAATCAGTAAAAAAAGAATAGAAAAATTATCTGCGTAAACTTTGATTTTTCGAAATTGAAAAGCAAGAATCGTAGCTTCTCATGTGTCTCCTCCTCTGTTAACTAAAAGGCGACAAAGGTTTAGTCTTACATGAGACGACCAGAGAAACCTTCGAGTTTGAGTTGATGTAAGTAGATCGACTAGGAAATAATTATGTTCAATTGTACCTAGTGAATGTCGAGGTCAATGGTACCCATGTAACGGAGTTACACATATAACATGGTGTGTGTCACACGACATGGGCATGGTGTGACTACACCCAAATAAGAATACGGCAGTGGCTGGGTAGCCAGTAGTTATGCATGTATTTAGATTTTACTATATATTTGATAAAAAATCTATACATTTAAAATTAGGCGGCTTTGCCG
>NW_020187364.1:520564-529647 GCF_900000015.1 Plasmopara halstedii | reverse complement strand
AAAATGTGTTTGTATCGAACAAAATGCCACATCCAACTACATCACCAGCTCCATATCGCTCGCATCGTAAAATTTGTGTCCATGAAAAACAATGAACCCTGTTCTACCAACATAAGCGACTGAATTCTTTATTTCTCCTAAATTTCGATGCAATATGGTCGGAATATTTTGATCTTTTGTTAAATAATATTCCTCATCTCCAGATGTTTCAAGTGTACTCACAAAGCTATGGTGCGGGTCGATTTTGGATCTTTTCATGTGATGTACTGAAGCTAACGCAGCTTCAGGCTCGCGCCAAAGTCGCTTTTACTTCCGTGCGGAGGAGGGTTAAATCTGCTTTGTGAGACTGTAAGCATCACCTCTATTTACGAGGGTCGCTCCTTTCAAAGCTGGATTTCATCGATTCCGACTTTCACTAGGTACAGTACCTTAACACCCCGTGAGATGCTCATCAAGCGATCCCGCATGAGAGCTCGATCCTTCATAATTTTCAATCCAGTAAGCAGGAGCGTGCAGGCCGCACATGTATCTTGTATAAGCACAGATTAGCTTTTGTGAGTATCACGAGCCTGCTCGGTAATAAGATAAACTATCTCCTTGTCAATATATCTAATAATCATCAACTCTGGTAAGCTCGCAAAGCCTCTATTATCGGACCCCTCCTGAGCCGCACCACGAAGACTGATCTTCTTTTTTCATGCGGCACCAACGACTCCCAAAGAAGGTCGCGTTGATGCGGAACGTTTTGGCGCGAGTCGCATCTTAAAGACCCTCCATGAAGATGACAAAACGTTCTAACCGCGGATGAAGTTCTGATGCCAATGCAATATTCCTGGACATAGTGCACTAATACCCACGAATGCTTGCTGATGGGCACTTTTGAAGTGCGTCCGACGTAATCGTGTGTACGGCGCGAGTATTCGCGGCATGCATATGTCGGTTCCGTTTTTCCATGTTAAGAATGATGCATCAGCAGAGCTACTGCCAGTGAGTGTGCATTATAGTATGCGGCCTACTGATTTGGAGACCACATCTGCAACACATCGGGTTCCGTTTGGAGCATGGCCGACTCATGGCTACATGAACTTCCATCATGTAGCGATAATCATTTTTTGCTCCTGCGTCAGATAGACTGGTGTTGGAATACCAGTGGCCTTATTGTGAGCGTCATCTGCTCTTCGACCGACACCTGGATGAAGCATCCCCCGACGTGTCACCAGCGCACACTCATAGTGGTGAACGTCTCCTACTACGTCTAGGCTTTAAACCGCCATTTCTTTGATCCCTTTAGAGCGAACAATCAACACACGATCACCAAGCGTGTCTAGTTGTCCCGAAAACAAGTACTCGATGGTCAAGCGTTCCATCCGCACAAGATCTACATTTTTCACGACTATGTCGTCGGGTTGACTAAGTTTGCTACTAAGTGCACCGTGGGTTGTTGTATAGCCGACACAGAGAATATTCGACTGAGAAGTTCACAGAGGCTGGACTTGTATGGTCCCCTCAGAAGCAAAATGGAGAACCTTTATAGTGACATTGCCCTTCTATTCCAAAGATTATGGATATTATGTAATAACTTTATCTGAACAACATTGTACCGAAACCAGTTGTTAAACTGTTGCTATTGCTTCTATCTTCATTAATCGTAGTATCGGTGGATTTTGCGCAATTGTAAACTTCTGTTTGATACCGAACGAGGTACATGGCGAAGTCGTTGAAAATGGAGCTAGAACAATTTGAGGAACCCCATCTTCGGTGCGACCTTCTGTGCTTTTGTTGACGCAACTTTAGGGCCCAAAACTTTTTCTGCGCGAGAAGTACAGTATCCCCGTTGACTTCTGTGTGGAAAGGTTACTATTTGTGCTATCGTCTAACGGAATATTAGACCATGGATATACACGAACGCCTTTAGCCCATATTTAGCTAGACTTACAAACTCTCGTTTGCGAAGCAGGGAGACGAGTAAGGTGTCACGTTTTCCTCACTAAGTTGTGTTAAAACTCTCTGCCCACTCGTCACTTTTCATTACTCGAGGTTGAGCTCTGATAGAGAAATCGTTTTTCTTACCGCTGTTGCTCTAAGTGCAGGTGGTACTCCCAAGTCGTTGTGACTTGTGGAGTATCAAAGCTCACGGTGCGACTTTTGCTCCTGACGCAAACAGAAGGACGGCATGCATAAACATTTTAGGGCTCCACGCCAGTGCGGTGAGCAAGTTTGGATTGTTTGAAACCATAGTCGTTGCGTGATGAGATTGAAAAGGGCCGTTGCATATAGCTTGCACATGGACAGGTTGAATCTCCGAGCCAGTATTCGCTCATAAATGACGACCTGGGGGTCGTCATCAGCTCCGCATCGAGGTGCTACGACACCTCCCACCGTATGGGACGGGCACAACGTGTGGCGATCATGCAGATGGGTCGCAAAATACTTTCTTTTTAGTAGACTCTCGAGCGTAGGTGTCCAGATAAGGGCGGAGGTGTCGGGTCAGGGCTCGAAGATGATTTCCTTTGTGAAACAACTCGAAGACCTTGCAGAATATAGTCTTAAGACGTCAGTTCAAGAACCACGTCTCTTTTGAAAGCTAGCTGGCCAATTGATGGTGTGAACAAGAAATGACTTATGAATTAAAAGTGCCCTAAATGTGTAAGAAGTAGGATTAAACTCTAAGCGCAATCGGAGCTCGTTGAACGTTCACTTTTATGCGATTTCATACCGCCGATCCCAACGTAGTTAAGGTATTGATGGTAGAGGGTGAAACGAAGTATTTACCGTATTATTGTGCACGTGCACCAGACAAATTGGTTCAATTGAACAAAATTCTCAATTCACTTGTGAAATTGATTTTTTTAGAAGTACCAAGTTTTGGTACAATTAAATGACGAAACCCAATGAAAGAGAAGTCCTTAGTAATATGGGCTATTTAGTGGCACGCCTACCAATGAAGATAGTATATAGTTGGATGCAGACTGGGTTTATATTCAGTATTTCTTTGAATAAAATAATGTAGTCTCGATTTCGCCCTTGGATGAAGCATACATACTCATAGAGTAAATTTGTTAAGCCTCACGCCTGGAAGCTTTTGGCAGCCTAAGTCGCGCTTGTGAGACACCTCTGTGCTCGCATCAACCAGGTTTTGGAGTGACCTCGACCGGCTCCTATCCCGAGGGCATTTCTGTAACGTGCCTACCTCCTTGAGCGCAAGCATGAGGATGTCTTCTCACTCGACAGAGAGGTTAAAATAGCTTCAAATTGAGTGCACTTCAGACGATAAGCGCTTCATTATAGCCATCACCACGGATTGTGCTACATGTGAAAAAAGGCATTTACTAGATGTATAACTTTGAAAGAATCAGTATCAACATGAGAACTGCTATGTCGCGATTCTTTGCAACGCTGCTAATAGGCTTGTTGTGTGCAACCAAGATTATTGCCTGTCCGTCTGGGGAGGAAAGATTCAGCAAACAATGGCGAGGAGTCAAAAACTGCGATCACTTAGTTAACGGCAGAAAATACCAAGAGAAGACAGCAGCTGCCTACTTCCATAAGGGTCCCGGACAAATGCGGCTTAAACCGGAATCTTCCATATCTACTGAAATTTTACAAGGATGGTGAGGATGCTGCATTGAATACAAAACACGATTTTCGTTTCGCAAACGTCGGGTTAACTGCAGAAAGTAAAAGAACTTTGCGCTGGATCTCAGTAAAGCTACGGAGATAGAAAGGAACCTCCTCACAGTAAGATGTCAACGTGATACTTGCAGATGTCGTATCTAGAGCACTACCACCATTTGCGCTACGCTTGTCTCGTTTTCTTTGAATTGAGAGGTCAGTGGAAGCGAGCGGCAAAAACTAAGCTCAATTGTACCTCGTACATATTGATGTTAATTTCTAAACAAGCGACTTTGTCAAAGAGAGGTGGGGTGAAAATTGAGGTAAAGGCGTTGACCAACATCAAACTCTGGGGCTCGGCAAGAGTTGAAATTTCGAGGAGTGTGATACGTAGCGCAACTGTCGTGACAAATTATGTGAACGTGGAGAGTTTAAAAATGCCGACTCTAGCCACGATACCGTTAGATCTTTGTTATAGAAGTATCGAGTTTTTGATTTCGTTTGAACATTTTGCAGGATTTGAGAGCATTGCTGCGTGATATGTTGCCTAGCCCTAACCCTGGTTCCGGTATTTGAGCTCATCCTCGGTATTTCGTGACCTAAACACCACAGTACATGGACCAACTTTAAGATAAAAGAGTTAGGTTCTCGCATTTCTTTCACTAGAGCTTTGGTGATAATTTCACATACGTTTTAGTGGAGAAGAGCTCTTGGCGGGAAATAAAGCTACGACATCTTTGACTTAGTTAATGAAATTGGTCAGATGAACAGCAATGGGGCTGAGTGCCTGAGTCAGTTTAGAAGTCTAAATGGTAGCTAGCCGCAGTCTTGTCATTATATATTGCGGTGTATAGAGTGTATATTTGCAGATACAATGGTATGTAACGTTTTGGAAACAGCTATAAGCTGGACGTATTGTAGCGGCAATTTATCACGGCCATTGGGATGGGATAAAGTGAAAAGAGTGAGTGTGGCATTGTGTCGCAATCTGCAAAGTGATTGTCGAAGTAGACAAGCGACTATAAACCACAAGTAAATGACATAGGTCCCAAATTTGTAAAGGCAAATTCAAGTATGTCACGATTAAAGCAACTGCTGTATTTCTACTATCGTGAGGTGCGATCTCCCAACGGAGCAGTAAAGTTTTACGAATCTACGCGCGCGGCCGACGCGTCGAACATATGCGTCTGGTGTGATCAGGAACGCTGTAGCATGCGTCTGGTGTGATCAGGAACGCTGTAGCATGTCTGGAAGCTTTACAGACGTATGTGACTTGATATCTTAGCTCCTGGCAACGTGACGATCGTTTGAGTGCGTCAACTGTTGCCGACGCGTCGAACATATGCGTCTGGTGAAAACTTCGCGATGAAGTTTTCATTAACGTCATTTTCACAAAGGCACTGCCCGCTGATATTGACACTTGTATGTGACGTCTTGTCTTGGAGACCGTATGCGCGACGCGTCATTGCCCCGTCTAAAACATTTCGGATTCCCTTATACCATTACCATCCCAGCTTCTCCCATATAGAGATGTATTTTCTGTCTTCTATCTCAAAGATCCACCAATATTAACTGTACGTTACGTGTCCTTTGTAATGTACAGCTAATGTTGGTAGATCCATCGATGCCTCATTTATACGTACCTGAGTGTTTCACCAGCTAATATCCATACCTGGTACAAGTTACCAGGTAATCATTACCGCATCTGGCCCTTGAGAAGCTGCTTTAGTGACCCTTCGTAACCAACAATAGATATGAAATTAGCAACTCTTCGAGTTGTACCGCAAAAACGCCTCGTTAGCTACCCTTATGGAAAATGAAAACTTTTCACAATTAGGTCGTCAAAAATGACTCACAACTGCAACTTACTGCATGGGGTTGCCGTTCACCTTTAAAAACCAAAGTTTTGACTCATATAGTCCGCTTATACAATGCTTAAAGGATTTCTCCGTACGTCCATCTAGGAGCATGACCGAGACCCTCAAATGTGTCTGATTCCAAAAATGCAAAATTATTTTTTTTTCAGACTGATACTAAATATATAAAATCTACTTTGTTCAATAAAACTATCAGTTTTGGTTGAAAATTCCACCTCCCATCTGATTATTTACAATAACATTTAAAGTGTAACTTGATTTTTTTCTGTTCGATAGTGTAATAGTGCACAATTTTACGATATAAATAGACAGACATCACTATATTAGGTTCACTGCAGTTGCATTTTTCTACCTCTAAATTGGCATATTTACAATAAGCTCTAGCTAACCTCGTGGACACTTTTATCGATCTCCACATCACACATCAGGTCTGACTCTCACAATACCATTCAAGTACAGCCATGCATTTTCGCTACTTACGCGCTATTGTGCTGGCCAGTCTTCTCGCTGCCAGTACTTTGGCAAGAACAAATTTCAAGTCAGCCACGTCACAGACACAGCATTCAAGTGGATCTCAGAGCATTGACGATGAATTCAGGGTATTATCACTCCCTACATTCCAAAAGGAAGTTTTGATGACCAAAAAAAGCTTGTACCTACTTGGCTTGAAACACATCGTCGCCTCAGTCAGACATGTGGAGATTAAAGTGACGCCAAAAGAATATGCTGCGATATGCGAAATGAAATTAGGGTCACAAAACCTCCTGGCGGACACGTCATGGGCAAAATGGGCCTACTTTGTTTGCCTTCGAGAAATGGATGATTGGACGAGACGACACGAAGTAATTCTTTCTGCTATGAAGGATATATTTACTTCAGGTGATCTGGATGTTATATTCAAAAGAGCGCTCCTGGATTCTGAGACAAGTGAACTCGCTGTTGCACTAATCAATCATGATCCGCTCATTTTTGACAGGGTAACAAAGAAGATTCTTGCGGAGATCAATCGTCACAATTTCTTTGGTGATCATTACAACGAGTGGGTCAAGTGTATACGCATTCAGAGTGGAGATCAAGATGAAGAGACATATGTGCTTAAAGAACTCAAACATCTTACCGAGTTCTATGGAGAGTCCGATCTAGTTAGAATCTTAACCTCTCCAAAAAATCAAAATGACATAGGGCAGAAGTACATGGATGCTTTATGTGCGGTTTGGCTGAACGACAAAAAGAGACCGGACGATGTCATGAAAATGGTGATTGGCACCAAGTATCACCTCTTCAATTTTCTCTATCATGGTCCTAGAACAATTTCTCCTCAAGTGTGGGTGTCCTACCACTATCATTTCTATGTAATGTATCCCAATGAAGCACGTATGTTGACGCTACTTGATACGCTAACCAGTGCTATCGGTCCCGCAAAAGTGGCGATCATGCTCTGGGCAGCGCAAATGTCTCCAGATTTGCTAGCCAGAGAGTGGGCCCTTTATTTTCAAAAAGCACAATATCAGGAATGGTTTGCCAAGGGGCTATCATCTGACACTGTTGAGAAGGAAGTAGCGAATGACGTGAAGATTGACGATTTCGGAGTGTGTTTTAGAACTGAGCTGGCCAATTACGTCCGCAATGAATACACCACGGCTCTTCTTCATCCCAATTTTAAAGAACTAAATGTTCTTGGTCTCGATATTGGTTTACAAGGGACATAAACTGCGTTTACCAACACATTCGTGACAAAAAATATGATACACTTTCTTTGCATTACAATCTAAAAGCTTCTGTCATTTGTAGAGCACAACAAACGTGCACTGCTTACTAGTAGAATGATCTTTCTACATTAATTATCAAAGCATGCGGAGATCGAATGATCCGGCTTAAAGACCTTGGCATTTACCATTTTGCTATGATAACTCAACTCTGTGTGTGCTTTTCACACTCCACGAGGATCCGTTTGTTATCGCATACAGTGCTCTTGAATTGATAGTGATATGGCCATTCACAATAACAGCCATTTCCTATCATGAAGATGGTAGAACACTTTTAGAAATAAATAACTTGGGAATATTGCAGTGAATAGAAAGCAGTGACCTTCATCGCTCTTACTCCGTTGTGCTCAAACACTTACACGCCGCAGACCCAGAAAAACTTCAGAAGTGGTACTATTTGTATCCCCATCCCGGCATCCATCATCGTCTCCGAACCAAGAAGACGCATAAGTGTAAAGTCATTCGTATTAGCTCCATAAATGACATTTCGCATCCACGAAAGGCAGTGCTGGTTTTATTGAACTCAAATCTGCTGCAAGTTGAATCTTGACCAATAATGTCATCGGATCTCAATGATGGGATAGAGATTGTAAGACGTAAGGAGTACAGAAAGGTCAACATCCGGACTTTTTTTATTAGAAAATGGGTAAGATCTGACTCTATGTGTCACATGATTTGTTAGTGTTGAGAAGATGTGATCATTACAGTTGAAAATCGATATCGCAGCTACTATACATAACGTTAACATTTGTTTGCTACTCTTGTGGTTAAGGTGTAGTGGCTTCACTTTCGTGATTGTGGCTACATCCCAGACTTAATTTCATGATGCTTAAGGTTTACTGTGGGAAAACGTCCTTTTATGATCTACAGACCTGATCGTACAGCCTAATGTGGTATCGATATCGCAATGTCTGGACGAGGACATAGCAACATAATCAGCTTTTTCACTCTGACTTTTATCAACAAATCAACATTTTGTCGTGTTTATCTTAGGGTATCGATGTTATGTAGTGGAGGCAAATGCCGAAGTGAATTAGTTAGCAGCTATACAATCCACCATTCCTACATGTCCGTAACTACCTTCCTGTGCACCCTTCTTGTTCCCTGTGTCTCTGCAGCAGCCGCCCTCGAGCTTCTCCCTGCGACGCCCCGACGAGATGAATGGTCGCGGGGGGTGGAGTTTTGGATGAGATCCAATCACATCTAGCACTCACTTCATTATCTCCCTATTTGATATTGCCATACGTGAATTGCCGATCCCAGTCATCATTCGTCGAGTCAGTTCCCTATCTTGGCAGAGCTCATGCACGTGCCCTACGCGTCCTCCAGACCATTGATCACCTTCACGTCATTCATCGATGAGTCCTTGGCTCGTCCAGCTCTTATTACGCGGCGCCACTTTAACACTACCACTCGCCGCTAACGCGCAGCGAGCCTGGCGCGTACTCCGCTCGCCGAGCGAAGTACCCGAAGTCGCTTGGTTCCCAGCGGCTTTGTCATCATGTCCGCCAACTGCAACTCCGTGCCGATAAAGCTGACGACAATAGCCTCCCTGGCCACGTCCTTCCGGATGAAGTGATGGCTAATGTCCACGTGCTTGGTCCTTGCGTTGTAGCTGACGTTCGACGCCAGCGCGATCACCCTTTGGTTGTCTTCCCAAATGCGAGTCGCTTTCACTTGCTCATGACCAAGGTCCTTGAGCATCGCCCGCACCCAGAGTACTTCTTGAGTGCACAGACTCAGTGCGATGTACTCCGCCTGCGCCGTGCCCAGCGCCACCGTGCGCTGGTACTTTGACTTGAAGACCACGAACGCTTGCCCGATCTTT
>NW_020187364.1:519903-520554 GCF_900000015.1 Plasmopara halstedii | reverse complement strand
GATTCCCTTTTTAGGGTGCTTCATTGGGAAGCGTGGCCTTCGAGCGGATCCCACTAAGTTCAAGACCATTATGGATTGGCCGATTCCAAAGAACCAAAACACTTGCGTAAGTGGCGTGGTCTTGCCAATTACCTGCACAAGTACAGCGTAAATTACGCAGGAATGGCCCGGCCATTATCCAATCTACTTGAAAAGGATGCGGAATGGTGTTGGAACACCTAATATCAGGATGCTTTTGACGAGTTCAAAGACAGCCTACTGCATGCACCAATACTGGCGCTGCCAGAGCCTGATCGTCCTTTCAGCGTCGTCTGTGACGCATCGGACTTCGCCATCGGCTGTGCACTGCTGTAAGCAAACGCCGAGGGGCGAAATCGGGTGATCGTGTTCGAATCTCGACAGCTCAAAGCTGCAGAGAAAAACTGCCCAGTTCATGACACGGAGCTTCTTGCGATGAAGTATGTACTTGTCAAGTTCAGGGTCTACCTGCTTGGCTCCAAGCCGATTGTTATCTACACAGATCATGCGTCATTACACACTGCGACTCAGTCGCCCCACCTCTTGCTGAGGATGGCTAGATGGCTATCCTTCTTTGCAGAATACAACTTCGAGGTGAAGTATCAGACGGGAAAGCAGAATGCTTTGGTTGAC
>NW_020187364.1:518238-519893 GCF_900000015.1 Plasmopara halstedii | reverse complement strand
TAGCGAATACAACAAACGTCAAGAATCGACACCATACGCATAAAACAAGTGATGGTTAGTGTCGTCATAGGTATGTGAAATTGTAAGGAATTTGTAGCTGAAAGAATCATCAAGTGTGCCTAGCCAACTAGAGTGGTAATGGTTTAAGCCTCAAATCATTTCACAAGACTTGACAAATTTGCCAACAGATTTGTAAATTTGTACGTCGAGATAAAATCTACTATTGATTCTTAGTAAATAAGTCATCTTTTCAAACATGTTCGCATGATACTTTCAGCACTTTGAGTCTCAATCAACTTGATAATCACAAAATACTATTCATCCCTGTCGTCATCATCTTGATCTTCATCTTCACTTTGAGACGATGAGAAATCGTCAGAGTTTGAATCTATAGATGCTCGTCGGCACGTAATTTTGCGCTTGCAATCTGTCGTACCCTCTACGCTCTCGGGGTACACGCGACAGCCGTGGTGTTAACATTCTTTCTGCAAGGTTTCTAGATCGGCCAGAAAGGTTTCCAGACAAGAAACCCGCGATCTCGTCTGTGGAGCATCATCGTATCCTAATAATAAGCAGTTGAGTTGCTCTGCAACAGATTCGCGAAACTCAAACGTCAAGAATCGCCGTGCACGACTTGTTTTGGGTACATTCTCGCGCTGGTCGTACAAGAGCAGACTCATGACTAATTCAATATCATCTCGATTCTCGTCATTTGTCATCGTGCAATCATTTGCCTCTCTTTTGCGTTTTCCACTTGTATTCTCCAGATTTGATACGAAAACTTGACGAGCAACTTCAATCGCTAAATCTGGATTCCATCCATCGCGCTTTGTTTCTTCAATTGCTAGCAATGACGCACCATTCGACGACGAATTACTAGTGTTTGCTTCGCTTTGAAGAGTCAAAATGTCAATAATACAGAGAATTCGACAGTACAACATGAGTCGTCTTAGACATTTTGTTTGGTGCTCAGACCAATGCTTCAGCAGGGTTGGAATATTGTGTTCTAATACGACAAGTGCTTGTGCTGTCCGAAAAGAGCGAATGTAGTCACGCACTTCGTTTCGGAGATTCAAAGACACGAACATTTGATGTGTCTTTGAGATCGTCTGAGAAGGTGTTCCATTCAAGTCGTTCCTTTTGCTTTCATCCTCCATGAATTCCATTTGTTTTGTGGTATTTGACGAGACTTTATCACTTTCGTTCACGCCCGTCGAAGTTTGCTGACTTTTCATTGGCATCAGAGTCGCTTCAAACGCCTCATATGTAGTCGCATAACCGTAATGTAGAAAGTAATCGCGCACTAATTCCACCATCATCACTTCATCTTGAAATCGTTCCTGTTCAACAACACTCATCGGAATATTTTTATTCCGTTTCGTACGTTCAACTTCTAACGCACATTGTCGTTCTTGTTGAATTTGCTGTTCAAAACTTGACAAATCAAACAAAAACGAATTTAAATCAAACACTCCGTGCACCAACTCTCCCACTCCATTAAGACTCACAGTTGGAAACAAAGCTTTCTTATCATCCGCTCGAGCGTCCAGATCGTCCATATCAACATCATTTATTCGATCTAATAAAATTCCCATTCCTTCATCCGCTTCCTCCTTTTCATGCTCCTCTTCGTCTTCATTTTCAAAATCTTCTTT
>NW_020187364.1:518155-518228 GCF_900000015.1 Plasmopara halstedii | reverse complement strand
ATCCCGCTGTGGAAGCGAAGGACGCGGTAACTCGATCGTTACGCGTCCACATCATCGAACCCCCCGGACAAAA
>NW_020187364.1:517923-518145 GCF_900000015.1 Plasmopara halstedii | reverse complement strand
GTAGCGTACGATGTTGTAGCTCACTTTCCATTTTACCATCGCGAGAACAAGTTGAGATTGAGATTGACGTACATTGTTTAACGCCTGAAGTAGCCAGCGATTGTAGTTTACAGAGCTGCTACAAATCATGACCGCAAAACAGACACTTTTAAAACTCAAAAGATACTGCAATGCATAAAAGTTGCTACGACGAACAAGAATAAATGCAAGTACCGTACTTCA